>NW_010193409.1:0-461 GCF_000695765.1 Mesitornis unicolor
GTCCTGAGTTTTGTGTTTGCCTTCTTAATTTCAACTTCTTCAGCATTTTTAGGTCCTTAAGCGGAATATTCTTGTATTTTCATCATTCTTGGGAGAAAATAAAAGTTTCTTGACAAGTCTGTTACTTTTGAATTTAGTACATTGTGAAAGAAACTTTTTCCCCTCTTTTGCCTTTTCTAGCTAATTAGGTTTTAAGCTACTTATATTGGCAATTTTGGAGTTTGTAGGCGAAAGAGCTGAGCTTTGTGGGTATATTCTTCCCTTATTTGGTTTTCTTCTTTGGTAGTCTTCAGTCCTAGCATCTTTGGTGTGGGAGAAGAGCTTGACCATGTCCATTGGAGAGACAGCTCCTACCAGCACCGCCAGCCACGAAAATTGGAGGCGAATGTCGACGATTTAGCCCAACACAGAAAGGCACAACCCGAAGCTATCTTTCACTATAGAAGCATTTGGCATGGAAG
>NW_010193410.1:0-7661 GCF_000695765.1 Mesitornis unicolor
AAAAGGCTATGAGATTGGTCAAGCACGACTAACGATTCTCATTAGAGAAGGCAGTTGTGTCAGGAGGGACACCCCCCCGAGTAGGTGAGCAATGTTTGCGTGAAAGGTGAGCCTGGATATCCTGGTCATGTTCTTTCTTCGTTTGGGTGCTCCTTCCTCAAGGACCATGGTGAGGTCTCGGCATCCAGGCTAACGCAAAGTGTTCTTGGGAACCAGGGTTGTGGGCAGATGACGTTGCACCTCTGTTTTTCCAGACAGATATTCTATCACAAGTATGCTCAGGGACTAAATCGAACCCCGCAGGCTGTAGAAACATATAGTTTCATTGAGTAATAGTTCTCATGTTACCTACTGTAAGTTGGTGGCACTCTGCAGCTTGGGGACTTCCTGAGTTGGAGGTCACATGCACTTCTTTGCATCTAAATAAATCTTTCTTCAGTGATTATTGTCTAACTTCTTTTTAAATTCATTTATGTGTTTGGCCTCAACGTCAGCCTGTGGCGATGAGTTCAGTAATAAAATTACGTGCTGTGTGCAGTATAATTTCCTTCTGCTTGTTTTAAGACCTTCTGTCTTCTCATTCCTCCTTGTCCTTGCAAGAAAACTTGAACACTCAGTCCTTGGGTTGGATGTGCATCTTGTGTGGTGTCCAGATCTCTGTCAGATTCCCTCTTCAGCCGTGTTTGTTCAGGAGGGAGACTCCAGATGGGATTCAGTTGTTTAAACCGTGATGTCTGTCATCTGAGGTGCCAGAGGGTATTTGAGACAGTCATGGAGGGCTGCAGATCTGCCGCAGGACTTGCAGGAGACCCACGCTTTTCTGAACAGCAGCTGGAGACCAGGCAGGGGATGCCAAGTGCCTAAAATGGCAACTTTTGGCAATTTAATCTCCCTGTCTTCAAGTCTGTTCAATCTCTAATTGTGTTGAAGCCATTTCTTACTGCTGATCAGCGTTGCTACCTTTCCAGTTGCAAAACGAGTGTGAGAAGCAGCTACAGGTTTCACCTGGTACTCTGCATCTGTGTATCCCTTCTGTGCAGGAGGACCATGTGCTGTGGTTACGGCATCTTTGGACTTGACAGTGGTTGTGGGTGAGGAGAAAAGTGCAAGTGAACCACTGTGTAGTAGTTACTTGATGATTGTGGCATCTTTGTTTCTGCTCGACTGCTGTCTGAAAAGCAAAGGATATTTTTAAAACGACTGAATAAAGTGCAGCTGTTTAGTTTGGTCATCATTTTAGCTATCCCTGCAGGTATCCTGCTGGGACCTCTTGGGTTTAATGGTTCGGTTAATTACTGCTGATCTGTTTGTTTCTGTTTTTCTCCTTGATAGAACATTGAGTGGTCAGACACTTGCAGCGTGAGTTGGAAACTTTTCTGTGATGTCAATGGATTTAATCGTTCCTTTTGGTGAACGTTCATAATGATGCAGCTTCATCGCTACGGGGGGGGTTTTGGGAGCACAAATGTGCTGGCTTATTGTCAACATAGTTTACTGTAGCCGTCCAAGCCAGTATTGCTGCTAAGCGTTCTGCAACACTGCCAACTTTGGCTAACGACAGCGTATCGAACTCATCCAGGAGACTTCTGGAAAGAGCACTCTCTGGTGTACCCCACTGGGGATGGCGGCGAGCGGCACCTGGAGAGTGATGGATCTGTGCTCAACCTTTTCTGTAAATGTTCCTACCCACCTGCTGCTGTGTCTTCATCGTTTAATTTCCTCTTCTTTGGCTTTCTTTTTCAGGCCACAATGTAGGGAGCCTTTTCCACATGGCAGACGACTTGGGAAGAGCGATGGAAACCTTAGTGACAGTGATGACCGACGACGAGGTGTTAGAATAGCAAGATGTGTTTTACAACTTCAGGCGTCTCGCATGGTTTTTATAATATTCATACTACAAAGAGGATTAGACTGTAAGAGTTTACAAGAAAAAAAAAAATCTATATTTTTGTGAAGGGTAGTGGTACTATACTGTAGATTTCAGTAGTTTCCTAAGTCTGTTACTGTTTTGTTAACAATGGCAGGTTTTACACGTCTATGCAATTGTACAAAAATTATAAGAAAACTACATGTAAAATCTTGATAGCTAAACAACTTGCCATTTCTTTATATGGAACGCATTTCGGGTTGTTTAAAAAAACAATTTATAACGGTTATAATGAAAGATTGTAAACTAAAGTGTGCTTTATAAAAATAATTGTTTATAGAAATCCCCTTTAAAAAAAACACAAAAAAAACTATTGAGGCAGTGCATTTGTTTAGTATCATTTCAGCTCTGTAACTGCATCAGAGAGATTCATGTTCTGTGTTCTTTTCCTTGCCTATCAAGAAGGAAGAAAAAAAGTATTTCCTGCAGCGACACCAACAAAACGGCCAACTTAGGGTTCTCACTGGTTTGGTCTGACTAGGGCTGGCTTAAAAAAAACCAAGCTCCTGAACTTCCAATGAAGGTAGTTTTGTCACCTCTTCCCAGTAAAATTAAGAATTACATGAATCACACAGCTAGTTTGCAATAATTAAATGAAAGAGCACATTACATGACAGAGCCTGCAAAAAAATAATGAAAAAATAAAAATAAAAACCCCAGAAGAAAGAAGGAAAGAATTTGGTGACCATCTTATGCGCCAGCGCTTCCTCTGCTGACTAAATTCCCGAATGCTGTTAGTGAAGGAACGTAGAAATTGCCGTATGGGATGAAACCTTTGGACCTCCGTGTCGGGTTCCCCGCAGGCAGCAGGCAGTGCTGCAGCAGGAGCTGGGGACGGCTCTGGCCCCTCCGCTGCCACCGCTGCCTCACCTGTGCTGCAGAGGAGAGGGGAAGGGAGAAGTTCCCTCCTGACCCACTGTGGGGTCAGCTGCGGCCCCAAAGCACAAGTGGGGCACATCTTCACTTGTCCAACGCCCTGTGCTCTTTAATGAGCACAGAGCTCCTCGATCCTCTGGAAAATCAGCCCAGAGCTTTCCACGATGTATGTCTCAGCCTGCTGCAATAGCCTTTCCCAAGGAGCTGTAACACTGCGAGCAACCCTTGGAAAGGCTGTGGAAGAGTTACTGCTGTTCTTGTGCGTGTACTGCCATCAGGTGAAGGTAGCCACACTGCTCCGTGAGAGATTTATCACCAAAACAAAGGCCCCGGTCCTTTCTCCTTCCCCATTTCTCCCTACAAGTCATCCCGCAGGATTAACAATAACGTGAGAAAGAGAGGAACTGATAGAGGAACAGATTAGCCAGCTTGACTGCAGCTCGTGAGAGGTAGGGTTGGGTATGAGGTGCTGTCAGCAAAAGCTTTACCACTTCATTTTCTTAACCGGCTTTTAATTTTCCCTTAGAACACGTAAAGAGACACCATCTGACTTTATATTGCAAGAGTAAAAAAATCCGTTACCTCTTCTTGTATGAAGTGTCATTAAACTTGGGAAAGATTTTATTTTGAATGCTAGTTAACATTGAACATGGCTAGTCATGCTATTTCTACCTCACTTTGGTTTTGTGGTGTTCCTGACGACTACGTACAGATAATGTTACATCTTCACCACGTGTCCATCGTGTGACCGGGTCTCATCGTTTAACTCATACCAACAACCATGGTAATCATTCACAAAAAAATAAGTACAGTACCCCCAAACTTCTGCTTTCCTAATACAAAGCTTTTTTAACACTTTATTACAATAGGAACCTTCAGTATTTCTCATGGTCTTTTTTTATCGGAGGGTTTAAATTGAGATCTGAGAGAGAGATGGGTTTCTTCGGTTTGTTTCCCCTCTTATACGTTAAACCTTCTCTTCAGACAAAAAATGGAGGAAAAATTGGTTGCACGGTTGTTTTCATCAGGGTTTTGTTTTGTTTGTTTTACTTTCTAGATCTTAGTTTTGGAGTGAGTCTGTCAAAAAATATTTAAAAAGTTGAAAGCTTTATCGCTGCTTTTTTAAGCATAATTTGGGAATTATTTCATATTCCTTATCATGACAAAGTATTAAACTGTAAAACATAATCAGTGTAGTTGAATACATAAATACCATATGGCATGTTATTCCATTGTTACTCAGTACTGGTTTATTACTTGGATATCATAATATATTGTGTTTTAACACCAACACTGTAACATTTACTAATTATTTTTATAAACTTCTGTTTTACTGCATTTTTTCACAACATATCAAATTTCACCAAATATATGCCTTACTATTGTATTATATACTGCTTTACTGTGTATATCAATAAAGCACGCAATTATGTTATAAAAGGTGCAGTATTTTTTACCGAGGTTCAGCCGTCACCCAGTGCCTCTCCTCCCTGGCAACCCTCGCCGTCAGTGCGCACCCAGCACCCCGTATTTTGCCGAACCCCCTGGTTAGTGATGTCTCGGTGCCTGGGCCGTCTTGGCGGTGGGTAGGGTGCCAGTGGCAATACTCAGGATTTGGCTGGAAGAGGAAAAGTGGCTCTCCCTGATTTGGGTTTTTCTCCCCCGTTGAGGTTGTGAACCTCCTGTTTTTATGCTCCCCAGGCTTTTCGGAGCTTGGCAGCCCCACACTTTCTGCCTTGTTGCAGAAGGGAGCCTCAGATCAGGTTGACAGTTGCCAATCAATCCAGCACTTGATGTTCTTGCCCGCAGGCATGATGCTAACAAACCGTCTCCTGGGTTTGGGAAGCATCAGTTCCCATCAGAGACGGTGACACGTCCTGTCTCATGTCTAAGAAACTCACGTAGGCTTTAATACCCAGACTTCATTCAGTGTGTCACAATGCTGTCTTTGAGCTGCCTTGTGGTGGCAGAAGTAACATACTGAATAACGATAAAATAAAAAGGCAAACCAGCATATGTTTGTATATGATTTTGATAATACAGTGAGGGAGGAGGGAGGAGTTTCCTCATTTTATTCACTTGAGGAAATAAATACACATCCCACATCCACTCTACCAGACTGGAGTTACTCTGGGTTCACTCCTACATGTGTGAATCAGTGTGTGCCTTGCAGTACCGACGACGTCTCCTCTGAAGATGACACAATCCACAGAGCACAGCAGCCACCGGTGACAAGATGCCTCCTATTTAATTCAGTTAAGCAGGCAGGAGGATGGCTTTCTCCCTGTCGCTAACGCTCGAGTTGGTGATTGCGCACGAGAAAACCCTGTTGGGTTTGAAGCCTGCCCATGAGCCAGGCGGATGGGGCTTGTGCATGGTCTTACTAAAGACCTAAATGAACCGGAACGTCACAAAAGGGTGCACGAGCGAGGCAGAGGAGCAGCTGCGTGCTGCCTCATGCCTTCGATGCGCTGGAAGGAGCAGGGAAGGCAAAACCACATACACGTGCCCCAACTCCCCTTAGAATCGTTAAGGTTGGAAGAGACCTCTAAGATCATCAAGTCCAACCGTCAGCTCAGCACCCCCATGCTCACTAAACCATGTCCTGAAATGCCACATCCACATGGGGTTTTTTTTAACACCTCCAGGGATGGTGACACCACCATCTCACTGGGCAGCCCCTGCTGTTCCAGTGCTTGCTTTCAGTAAAGAACTTCACAAATTCACAAAGCTCAGGCTGTGACTGGCAAATCCAAATTCTGGTCCTGCACATGACACCTTGTGGGCTGTCCATCACCTCTCACAGGCTTTGCACTGATCAGAGCTAATGCATTGGCACAACATACGTGAACAGCTGCTACTGTGAGCACTGCGGCTCTCACGGGCAATGTCCACATCTTCATTGATTGCCCTGCTCCCACAACACCGTCATTTATTACTTCTAACATCCCATCAATGAAATCTGATATTTCAGACTGGCTCTTAAGAGTGTTTTCCTTATGTATGTTTAGGCTAAATATCCTCCTTATTTTAAGGACAAGGCAATTAACTGTTCAGTGTGTTTCCCTTGCTCTCTGGGCAGAGAAGGAGATTAGTTCTTTTTTAATTTTGGCTGCTGTGGTTAACATGCTGCCATTTACCCATAGACTTCTCAGTCTTTGCTCTACCTTTTTGATAGATAGGTAGAAAAATGATAGACAGACAGACAGACAGAGGCCATGCTAACCAGTTCAGCAGTACTGGGGATGGGAGGGTCCCTCAGACTTCCCCCCCCCACTGAGGCCACACATCTCTCATGGTCCCCAGTGCCTGTCACGGTGGCAGAGGCTCATGGCTGAGGGTGGCTTGTACCCATTGTCAGCCACACAGCCCCTGCCCACCACTGCTCAGCCCAGTGAGTGCCTAGGCCAAGCCAGGGCTCAACAGTACTATTTAGGAGCCCAGCAACCCTTCTGCATGAGAGCCCCAGTGCTGTATAGGCAGGAGAAATCAAGGAGGGAGTCAGCTAACATGGCAGGGGGGGAACCCCAAATGGTTCAGCTAACATTGGGAAACAAGAAGGAAAGCAATGATGTGCAAGATGCAGAAAAGATATGCAGCTGCCAATACGTGTTAATTCACTTCAAGGCAGCGCCTGCTGCAGAGCATCCCTGGCCTCGTTTGGCTGCAGCAGACACAGCACTAGAGAGTCCTGTATAAAGTACATGCATTTCCAAGCCTACCTACATGCAATCCTTCAGCTTTGGAGCTCAGCTGTACCATCACAAACACTGCCACTTTTACATCAGGGTGCCCTGCAACTACAAACAACCACCAGCTTTGTGCGAGGGGGGGCCAGCAGAATTAACACCACTCCAAGGACGCTATTTACCCTTCCTCATGAAGGTGCAGCAGCAGCAGGAGGAGCAGCAGCCTGGTGCCCTTCCTGGTGCCGGTGGGTTAGCAGCACGCCCAGGCCCCAGGGACATTTCACAGGCTATGACCCATTTCGGCTGCCTGTATGCACATGTGTGCAGTCAGGCTGAAACCAAATAAATCTTCTCCTTCTTGACTCAGACTCCACTCAAAGATTTCATTGGGAATTTGTTTCGGCTCAGAGCAAGCATATCAACTCATTAGAAGTTGCCATAAATCTGTGCAAGAAAATTGAGGCTGCTAAGACCAACTAAGACATAACACTTCCACTCAGGAAGCCCTGTAAGCTGATAATACTGCTTACCAGCTAAGAAAGATGATTACAGCACATATTTAGTAGCTCATAGTGCCAAAAACTTGGTTTAAAAGCACTTGTGGTTAAGAGAGGGGGGAGATTTAAGGAAATCTTGTGGCCATAGAAATGAACCGTGGGGCTTCACAAATACACAGAGTTGGTGTTCCAGCCTATTTCCTAAGTCCTTACTGCCTGCCAACCCAAGACTCATATTACTCAACTTGTCAACTGTTTACCAGGTGTAGAGACTTATTATTATTATTATTTGAGCATTACAATGGTTATGCCATTTGTTTAATAGCTGGCACATGCTTTTTACTAGCTGTGTCCAAGCAAGTTCTCCCTATTTGCTGGCATAGGCAATACACTACTTGTAAGATTTACCTTTGTGTGTCTCTCTCTCACACACTTTTATCCACACATGCAGGGAGAAAAAAAGGAAAACAAAACCAAAATACAATATTTTATTGTCTTTCTTGCTGAGTGGAAGAGGTTGTTTCTTTCTCCACATGAGCATCTCTGGGATTAACAGCATCCTGACCCCAGCCTACCAGTATGTCCAAAATTGCAACAAGTATGAAAAAAATTATATTAATGTACTTCTATAATAGGAAATCAGAAAACTACATTAATTCACTAGGCATTCCT
>NW_010193410.1:7692-9300 GCF_000695765.1 Mesitornis unicolor
ACTTCCTTCTCATATGCTCTACTTGAATCTGAAGATGATCCAGACCAACCGCATGAAGTGCAGTTCTGCAGGTATAACATCTTTCAAACCATTAACAGCGGCATTAAACAAGGTGAATGTCTTCTATAGCTCATTGTTTTACTAAAGCAAAGACTAACTAAAGTCAGTCAGTCAATGAGACCTCTGACAGGCTGTAGAAATATGGCTTGGTCTCTGGCACACACGGACTTTTCACATCTGCCTGCTTGTCTGCCATGAAGCAGCTCCACTTCTTCCAGTCCCCCCAGCAGGCTGCTCACCACTGTTGCATGCAAGGGACGACCAAATTTCTCACCCACCTCCGAAGTGGGGCTCTTGCCTCAGCAAGATGAAAGCTCTTTCTTTTCAGATGTGGAAGCAGACAAGGAACTGATGAGCAGCTGAGGCAGCATGATCCAGCCAGGGAGCACGGCATTGGGAAAGGCTCCTCATGAGGCTGGGGACCACACCAGGTCAGGGGACATCAGAGGCGCAGTGAAACCCCAAAGCATTTTATGGGAACAGAAGTGAAGTGCCGTGTACAGAGGGATATTTACACAGGTGTGGCTTTATATACTGGCAGTGTTACAATGTAACATGAGGTTAGAGCAATTTCAGAACAGGTAGAGTGTCCCAAAATAAGATCTGTTCACTATCTAAAGGATTGCTGCTAAGTTTGTACTACTTAAAGATGGCGTTATTGATGATCTATGGCAGGGCTAGTACATAATAAAAAAATATCATCATGAGAGGATTTTTACTTCTGCAGAAGGGTAATTTTTAGTTGTGCCTCATTCACCAGACAAATGGTTTTATTCTAACACTGATGCAGGAGATACTTCTTTTTGCACAGAAGATTAATGGCAGTTGCCAGTATAATTCTCTGTTGCATCCCACAGTGAATGTTTAGATAAAGGCTGCAACCAGCTGCAGGTGATAAGACATGAAACTACTGGGGTTTTTCCTATCAACCACGAATACAAGCTTAGAAATTCACGGTCCTGAGAAAATATTAGGTACGTTAGAATAAATGCCAGGTACGTGAATATGCACAAATATTCACACACAGAGGCTTGAAACATCCTGGTCTTCCCTCTGTGTGTGTGTGTGTGTGTGTGTGTGTGTGTGTATGTGAGAGTGAGTGTGTGTATGAATGTACACATGTATGCACGCACACACACACGCATGCACAAGCCCTTTGCTGTGCTGAGCCTGTCAACTGTTCAGCTAAAAAAAAGAATCGGAATCAGTCATGTCAAAGTTGATAAAACTTGATGATATGCCTTAATTCAGTTCTTTTCAAAATTCTAGCAGCCTATGTTTTGCAGCACCAGAGTAGTATTTTATTCAGGTGCTGTTTAAATTTCTTCAGGAATTTTGATTCCTAAGGAAAGCGGCATAAGCACATTGGTTCTATGCAACATCTGCTTTTCTTGTTCCTCTGAAACACCTGGCAGAGCTGGCATGGCCTTCCAGACTTGGCAGAAGGCAATAAAGACATCAAGCCTATAACTTAGCTTCTTTCATCTTTTTTTTTTCCCCTTCTTTTTTTTAACCTCACTGGCAAGCTCAAAGCCTTCCTTCAGCAGG
>NW_010193410.1:9331-26249 GCF_000695765.1 Mesitornis unicolor
GACAAATGCTGCTCAGCCTTGCAATGGCTGACTGGGCAAGTGTTTTATTCTACCTGTTTTTTTGCTGGCTTCTTCTTCTACATTAAGCAAACTTGTAAGACAAAACAATATATGAAGAGAAAAGACCACTTGCATCTTTAAGTCTGAAAACTGCAGGTACACACATCAAGACTTCACTACTTTCTCACTGCAAAGCCTCCATGCTGTTAATGCCTCCATGCTTTTATCAGATGCTGTGAGCACTGTATGTAGGGGTCCCTACCCTCCCCCCTTCTCAGGATATAAGGAGTCCTTAAAATTCCCTAATACTTGGAATGCTCTTCCTCTCCCAACAAAAATATGGTGATTTCTACTTTGCAGTCACCCATTTTTGCTTCTGATGTCCTGGCCTTGCTCCCCATACTCCCCAGCAGCTCCTCTGCTGTGATGCTGGCCTCATGAAGCCCTTTCTTGCTCAGCCCCAGCCAGACCAGCCTCTCCAATAGGCATTTCCCTCTCCCACCCAGGCTGCCTGTCCCCATCCCATACTTGTCCCCATCCCGTACCTGTCCTTATCCCTTACCCATCCTCATCCCGAACCCGTACTGGCCCCAAGCTTCAGACCTGAGTGCAGTGGAGAGGGACAGTGCCCCAGCCTTTCCCTCAGCTCCCCAGCACCAACCCTACCTCTCACCAGCTTTCACCCCTCGGTGACAAGGCTGGCCCATTCCTGCCCTGCTCCCACACGGGCTGCTGCCAAAACCACCTGAAGCCAGCCTGAGCTTCCCATCATGCAACCGGCATCACAAGGCTGTGCATTCCTCACCTTTGTTAACCCCTTTTCCCCTTGTGCCGATGCCTTTAACAAAAAACATGAACCATGGTTTGTCACAAACCCAATCCAGGGAATTCACTTAATGCTCTGTGTTGTCCTTCCTTCAGTGTGCTGGTTTGGTGGGGTTTTTTTTCCCCCTCTACTAATTTCCCTCATTTTTTTTTTGTGCTTCATTAACATTTTCCCTTGTGCCACTTCTAATACATAGCTTTACTTACAGAGCAGGCTCTTCTCCTCCGGTCCCTCTCTTCCATTCCCTCAGGGCTCTCCGCTTGATCTCCGTACACTTAGGAACATGGGGGTGTGGGTGCTGTTTATGTCTGAGGTTCCATATATGTTCCTTTTTACTCCTTGGACTAGAGCTTCTGTCTTTTTTTTATTGGCATTTCTAACCCTGAGTTAATCAAAGTTTTCCCTTTTGTGAATGAGACCTTCAGTGAGAGACTCACTTCTTTCTTTTAATGCACTGATGCAGAGGATGATCAAAATCCTTGTAGGAAGGTATGCTGGTTCTCCTTCATTTGTTTAGGGGTTTTTTTCTCCTTGTTTTTTTGGTGATTTGGGTTGGTTTTTCTAAGAACAGGGGTTGCCAGCTTGCTTGCTGTTGGAATTTGTGTCAAGGATGGAGGTTGGCCCATACAGTCTACAAGGCTGCATAACCCCCATGGACCGTGACTGCCAAATGCAGCCCAATGGACTCTGCTTCCAAAGAGGGCTGCAAACTGTGCAGCATATACCCTCTGGAGGCAATTCACTAAAGTGGCCATTTTAAATATACATTTTTTAAGAGATAAACACTCAATGCCACTATCCAGTGTGCTTGGAAATCAGGCACTAAGCGCACCTCATTTTGCTGCTCACTTTTGCCCACCTGTCAACACTGAGGGAGTTATGGAGGTTGTGATCCCTGGGCGGGCGAAACCCATGGTGAGAAGCCCAGCTGGCAAAATGTCAGGCATTAGCAGAGCTCACTCACTCACTGGGGGGAAGTGGGGACAGCAGTGGCTGTTGCTATGGGCACCAGAGTGGCAAAGGATCATAATACTAAAGCAGACTAAGGGGAAAAGGGTAAAACAGGATATCTTCGTTTCACTTCGACTATGGCTTCAAATTAACTGTGGTGAGTAATTAACTGTGAAAAAGTTATAGTGATGATTCTGCAGCTTTGGAGGAAACCCCTTTAACAGCGGGCTGCAAGAGACACCTTCGATTTTGCCTGCTATATAAGGGCTTTTTTTTTTTCCTTTTTACGAGAAAAGAAATCATGGCCATGAAGTAACTCTCATCAGTTATTGCTAAGGCAGCTGTTTCATTATGGCATGCACTATTTGGTGTTATTTTTTCCAGACTCTTGTGCTCGAGTGGTCTTCTCACCCATTCCCCCCAACCCCAGGAGAAGTTTTCAATTTCCATGGGTAAGGGGACATTTGCTCAGCTCCCCTGTGCAAAGTTTTTCTCCAGCTGGGCTCTGTGCGTGACCCCAACACTTTGATCCTTGCCTAGCATCTGCAGGGTAACTTTCCTGACTTCCATTCGATTTATATAAATGTCACGGTTTATGCAGTTGCTCTATCACCCAATGCCTCCTCCTCATCTGGTGGGGGGGGGGGTTGGGAAAAGGAAAGGAGATTCATGCATTGAAATACAAGTACATTTAATGAAATAATAATGATATAATGTAATATTAATAACAGTTATAATATAAAATATACAGAGTTATACTCAGCCAATATTGTGAGGGAGTAGGCCACAGGGGTAGGATGGTAGACAAGTCCCTCTTGAGACATCAGCCATGGAAGAGGGAAGAACAGCTGTCCCCAGCAAACTCCCCAATTTATAGTGAATGTGCTGTTTATGGTATGGGACAGTATTAACTGGTCAGCCTGGGGTCATCTTGGGGTCAATTACCCTGGGTTTCTGCTCCCCTCAGCCTCTGCACCTGTTTATCTCAAGACTGTCAAAGACCTTGAGCATCACATACCAGAATTAGCTGAAACCCGTAACAAAGTTTTATCACTTTGACCACATGAAATAAGAGTGTTGTAGTCCTTATAAACTCACAGTTTTCCTCAGCCAAAAACTGACTCTAAAATTCTGCTCCACTAAACCAGGACAACAAATTATTTGACCTTTTCCCTCTTGCTTTCAGGAACAAAGCACTCAACCGCCACAAAGGCCTGGCTGGGGCTGGCACAGCCTGCCAGCACCCTACAGAAGGAAAAGAGCATTCAGCTGCCTGGCAAGGCTCATGTTAGCAAAGATGCTCACTGCCCTACCACTGCCCTTGTGCAAGTGGCTGACGCTGGTGTTGCTGGCCGGGATCTTGCCTTTCATGCACTTTCCCACAGCTTCATTTCTGCCTGGGAGTTAGCACTGCGGCCTGGCCACAGGGGCCACTCACACAGCAAGGGCTGTGCACATCCTTCACCCCTCCATCCCAAAATAACCTTCTCCTCTGTCAAGTCAGGACTCTTCAAGAGCCACGTTCCTCTTCCTCACTCCCTTTTGCACTGCTTTGAGTTATTTAAGAAAAAAGGAACAGCACAGAGTGAGCCATCCCAAAAGGCCCTGTAGACCAGGGTGGGCTCAGTGAAAGGCTTCCCTTGCCGTGCCCAGTGCCATGGCCCAGATCTAAGGCTTTACACCCACCCTGGGCTCTTCTGCCCTCTCCTGTCACACTTTAAAGGACAGTCTGTGTGGGACTGTACAGACAATGACAGCAGGACCTACAGCCTTTGTACAGTGTGAGGCTTCTGGCATTAAGAAACCTTGCCCCTTCTTTCTGGGGCATGACTTTTAACCTAGGTTAATGATACTACCTAAATTTTGCATTTCCTTAGTCTGGGGATCTAACAGTCTCATTTACAGAAGAAAGGCCATTGAAGTTAGGGCTCCTGGTCTCACTCCTTTCTCTTTTCCCATCCCTTTGCTTCACACAGGAGCTGTGAGAACAGCAGTCGTGAGCTAGCAGCAGCAGCAGCAGCACCCCCCACACCTCTGACCCTTATATCTGGCTTTCGTGGTGCTGCCAAAACAGAAGTGTGACACTGAATCAGCTCAGCTTCATAAAACCAGTTGTGTGTGTACAAAGTGCCACAGTGAGCAAGCTGTGCCTCTGTCAAGTCACAAAGTGATGGCACCAGAGCATGCAGACAGCTATGGACTCAAAATCAGTGCAGAGGAGTGGTGTCTGTGCATCTGTCTTGATTTTCTACAACTCCCATTTTTGATTCAATATGGTTCTGCTGTGTACTGTAATGGACTGTCTGGGTAAAACAAACACTTAGGGAATTGCTGGATGCCATGAAGTAGATGGTCACTTAAAAAACCCAAAGATCCTGAGAGACAGAGAGTTGCATGTGCTTTTTTGTGTCATTACTGCATAAGAAATTGAGAAATCTTGCAGATAAGATTCATTACGTGCAGCACATTATCCTGTGACATGGAGAAGAGACACGGAATAATTCCCAAAATATCTTTCCCCACTGATAAATTGCAGCGAGCAGGTTTGAAGCTCTGCAGCGTGAAGGATAACCTACTTAGGATGAACACGTGCATGATGCTATCAGCAATATTGATGCAGTCACCAGACCTCATGACAGGTTTGAGGAAAGAGTTATATCAAATCACAATTTATAGAAGTGCAAGGGAGCCAGTAGCCTCAAAGCAAAGCCACTTCACCTTTCCCCCAGGCTGAGCGTTTCCCTCAGCCCCAGGATATTTGCTTACTGCAGCCTTCTTCTTCCCATGTAGTATGAAAATAAATACGGGAAGCAGAAAATACAAGAACACCTTGTGTTTGAATGGGTCTGGGTGTGGGCACATTTCAGTTCGGGCAGCCCCCATACAGATGCCTTCAGTCTATCAGCCATCCCACAGGAAGATGGGGCGGTGAAGCTGGGGTCACTTCTCAGGAGAACAAGACTTTGGGCATCTCCAGAGCCAGGCTGAGGGACTGGCCCTGCAGCAACCCTGGCCAGGCTGGGGATTTGCACAAGGGAATTCAAATCCATTCACCCTGATAGTGCCCAGCACAAGTGAAGGGTGAGGAGGATGCACAGGGAGAACCAAGTGGCCAGAGGGCAGCTCATCAGTCGGGGTGGTTTGGTTTACACAGGAGTCCAGGACCTTCAGAAGGTAATTTCAAGGTGGCACAGGTGGTGGGACACCTTCTTCAGCAGTGTACTTGCAGCAGAGGCTTCTTTAAGGCAGAAGTAGTTTAATTTATGAAAGGTTCATGTGGGGCTTTCCTGGCTGAGGCAGGAGCACCAGCCAGCTGATGTTTTCCAAGGCAGTCATCCATTAACGAGTGATTTCCCTATCCTTCCCTGAACTTCACAGCCCTCTGCTAAGCTCTAGTGCACATGGTTTCTGTAAGCACAAACCAGCATTTTAATTTTAAGCACTTGACAGTGCCATGGGTTTCACTTCAGTTGTTCTTACATGCTGCAAAACCCCAGGTTATACTCTATGCTCCAGTAAAGGCATGAAACAGCAATGGAAGCAGCAAATCATTTGCCGCTCCAAATGAAAGAAAAGGAAAAGAAAAGAAAAGAAAAGAAAAGAAAAGAAAAGAAAAGAAAAGAAAAGAAAAGAAAAGAAAAGAAAAGAAAAGAAAAGAAAAGAAAAGAAAAGAAAAGAAAAGAAAAGAAAAGAAAAGAAAAGAAAAGAAAAGAAAAGAAAAGAAAAGAAAAGAAAAGAAAAGAAAAGAAAAGAAAAGAAAAGAAAAGAAAAGAAAAGAAAAGAAAAGAAAAGAAAAGAAAAGAAAAGAAAAGAAAAGAAAAGAAAAGAAAAGAAAAGAAAAGAAAAGAAAAGAAAAGAAAAGAAAAGAAAAGAAAAGAAAAGAAAAGAAAAGAAAAGAAAAGAAAAGAAAAGAAAAGAAAAGAAAAGAAAAGAAAAGAAAAGAAAAGAAAAGAAAAGAAAAAAGGAATGAGGGAAGGGAAGGGAAGGGAAGGGAAGGGAAGGGAAAAGGGAAGGGAAAAGAGAAGGGAAAAGGGAAGGGAAAAGGGAAGGGAAGGGGAAAGGGAAGGGACGGGAAGGGGAAAGGGAAAAGGGAAGGGGAAAGGGAAGAGGAAAGGGAAGGGGAAAGGAAAAAGGAAAGGAAAAAGGAAAGGATGCTCTAAATCTGTAGGGCTTAACAAAATAGCCATAAAACATGTCTGCTCCCCCCCCCAGGTAATATTTAACATGATGTATGAGTATGATGCCGTAGTGGACTAGCGCATGAATTCACGACTGATCACACTAAATGCAGCCATACATGATAATCAAACCCGCCTGCACACAGGGAATATTCTCTTTAGTCACAGCTAAGCAAACAACAAATCTTTCTTCTGCAGCCAGCCCAGTGCCTTTAGCATCCTTTGGCGATTGCACTGCAGTCTGCAAAGCAGTTGGGGGCACACATGTGTCTGGAAGCCGCAGGGGTTATATAGAAATATATGTAGCTAATCAAACTTTTATTAACCCATGGCCTTCCAGCTCAAAAGGACAGAGTCGAAGCAGTGATGATTTGTAACAACTGCAGCCTCCTGACTGAGTAGAAAATCACTTGCAAACTACTCCTGATTTGCTGCATGGGTTTTCATGATGTGCGAGCATTTGCCGGGAGCCCTTGGGCAGCTTTGTCATGCAGCCGCTTGCGGCTTGCTGCCTGGAGGGGATGCCCACGGGTGGAAGTGGGACCAGGATCTTCACTACCCACATACATGCCTATGCCGTCCAAGAAGGAAGTCCTCTCTCATGGAGAGCTGGCCAGCTGGGAAGTCCTCGCTTTGGGCTGTTTGTATGGCTTTTTGTGACATTCCAGTACGGCAAGGCACAGAGCTCTGGGGTGGGCAGGCAGCATCTCTCACGCTGGTCTGTGACGGGAACGTCCTCTGAAACGGGGGCTTATTGCCCCTATTGTCAGGCTGGAGAGCTGCAGCACACATCGCAGTGGAGAAAACAGAAACAGAGAAGCCTTTTATTTCTGAAGCAGGCAAGTAACAAGCATCTCTATGTACCAAATCGTAGCCAGCTGTACAAAAATCCTGAGACTTCCAGATTTCCAAAATGTTTCTGTTCTATATTATTTAATAGTTAACATACAATTCTCAAAAGCTACCCCAACTGCTTTTGGCTCACATTTGCAAACAAGCCCTCATTCATTCCATTCTGCCCTAGTCCCACCTGCCCTGGGGGCTGCTTTTTGTTCACTCTCCAACATCCCCCGCCTTCACCCTGGGATATGCAGGGGTCCCCTCCTTTCCTCTCTCCCAGCACAATGCGGGAGTGCCTTTGGGATGCCACGAGGAAGGCAGCAGCCTCCTCATCGTCTCCTGGGGTGCACAGCACGGCAGCTCTACTGACGGAGGAGTGTTGGCTTCCCTGGAGGTGGCAGCTGCCCACAGGGTCTCGGGGTAGGGTCAGAGCCAGGGCTGAGCCCCTCTGGCCATGGCAGGAGGGGACAGAGGATCTGAGCACCAGGAGGACTGCAGGGAGGTTTCTTCCAGAGAGGCAGAAGCAGAGGGAAGGACTGAGCACCTGGAGGGATGAAGACCTTCCCAGCCATCCTGCTTATAACAGCTTCTCCTCTGCAAGGCACCAAAACCAAGCTTAGCTTGATTTTAGCCTTACGTAGTGGCAAGCATGAGACAGTGAGCCCACTGCCTCACACCTTTGCCTTGAAAGTGGCAGCTCACACAGGTGCAGAAAGCTTTCTGCTGCAGACCTTGCTTTGGCTACTGCCGGTGCTTTTGGTCACCATTGCTTGCTATCTTTTGTGCCTTTTGGCTACCTGCCTTTCTCCCAAAGCTTTTACCATGCTCTCTCTCCATTTGCCTTGGTCCCCTCACCCATCTGGTTTATCAGTGGCCCCTCTCTTCTTCATCTTTGTGAAGGCACCAGGGGCTCTGTCCCCTCCCCTGCCCAACTCCTCCTTTCCCCTGGCATGCATTGTACCCCAAAAACAGAAGTTCACCTGCCAGCTTTTAGCCACTCTCTCCCCAGCACCTACTGCTGTCAACCTGATAGGAAAGCAGCTTCTGTTCTGCTCGCCACTACATAAACTCAGTGTGATGAGACCAGCCAGCATGCTCCAGTGGATGGTGTGATGAAGCACAGCTGACACAGCTGGAGGGGACGACGTAAAGCCCAAGCCTCCCAGTCGGCATTCGCCTTGCACCTTGAGTGCAGCACAGGGTCCCACTGGCTCACAGGTCCTAGCGCAGGGCTTGCACCACCCGAACTTCCCAGCAAGCGATTCCTGTGGACACACATGGCATTGGATGAACTAATTACTGCCTTCAAAGTTCAAGAAAGGAATGGGCAGAAACATTGGCCAGATTTCGCCTTCGTCGGGAAGGCAGAGTGAAGGTTGTTGGTGCACAGCAGGTGGATGTATCAAACACAAATGCTTTTCTATTACTGCTGGATGGAGGTAAGTGCAAACAATCAAATGTCCTTGCCTATTTTCTGTGTCTCCCTCTGCGATGCTGATAGAGGAAATCCAAACGTTTCCAAGCAGGCAGTGCCTATCTGCAGCAGGCAGACAATTTCTAAATGTATTAGCAGCACAGAGTCAATAGAGAAATAGCAGTCCAGCATATCATCCAATTTTCAAATGTAAATAACTAGGCCACTTTTAATTTGAAGGAGTACAGCAGGGAATAAAATGAACCCTGGAAAATACATACAGCAATGACCCCTGGTCGTGATGCATTACCTTCAGGCGTGCCTGTTATTTCTCCCTGATAGCTGCTGTGCCACGTTATGGAGACAAAACTGTGGACTCACACATGAAGGGGGGCTGAGCTCCCAAACAGCCCCACCACGCAACCGAAAAGGCAGTGATGTCTCCTCCATCTGCTCGCAGGCTGTCCCTGCGACAAGGGAAAACAACTAAAACACAGGAGGAAGCATCCTCCTCCCTCCACAGCGACTGTGAGGAGGGAAACAGCGAGAAACCTCGAGGGGATCCTACAGAGGAGGGAGAGGAAGAGAAGGAGAGGTTCTTTCAGGAAAAACCTTCTTGGGGCTTGCGAATGTAACTGAGAGCAAAATTGTCCCCTTGTCTACACCGCTGCTGTATGCCTGCTGAAGGGAGGTCTCTTACAATCTTATCTCCGGCAGCACACACTGGCTTACAGCGAAGCCTCAGAGGAGTGGACGTGCTGTGGCTGCAGCCGAGGCGCGGCAGAGGCACGGGTTGCCAAGGCGTCCTCATCCTCACTGGGCACTGGGGCTGCCCCCACCAGCTACGTGTCCCGAAGGAAGGCTGGGGTCTTTCCCACTGAGCCAGGAAAATGGGTCTAACAACAAGACAGGCAGTGACCAAATTGGTCTGTTCAGAGAACACCAATCAGGCAGAACTTATCTTGGCTAAATCTGCTGGTCTTCACTGAACACAGTGGGAATGACCAGGTTTAGTCCAGACAAGCAAGTTCATCCCTGGGCTTCTCATTCTTCTCTGTTCTTTCCTTACCTGCTTTCTGATCCACCGGTGGATGTTTGCACAGCGCACGCAAGGACGGATGTGCTGGAGGTGCTAAGCGTCAGTCTGCCAGATTGGAAAGGTCACCTTCTCAACACTCACCAGCCCATTAAAATACAAAACAACCTCTGGAAATTAAAGGTAAATATCTGCTTTAAAGTCCACCACTTCCTGTGGAGAATCTGGCCCAGCAGTGGAGGGGGAATATTGCTGGTGAGGAGATGCTGCTTTGGGAAGACACCAGCAATGCCAGGTGGGCTGGCTGACACCCTCCAAACCATGAACCTCTGCAGCTGGGCTGTGGGAAAAGGCTGGGTTTGCTTTTCTGCAAGAGCTGTGTCACAGTGGGTGGCAGAGAGCAAGAGAGGACACAGGGCTCGTAGGGAGCCACAAAAGTTCTGCAGTGGTGACACTACCTGCGGTGTAACAGGAGTGAGGTTGCAGCCAAGATGATCCAAGCATGTGAACAGGGAAATGTTTGCAATATCTTTCATTACAGCAGCTGATCTAGGTGGAGAAAAAACAGGCAAGATTTCAGGCACACAACTGAAATTGCCTAAAAGCTTGCCTGTGCTGCTTGTCCTTGTTTTTTTTTTTTCCCTGGATTCATGAAAAATATGCTGGAGAGAAAAAATGAACATCAGACAGAAATGATGGATGTCCTAAGATTTCCCAGTGGGAAAGGGGGAGGAGTGGCTTTCCTTATTGTGGGGGGGGGGCTGACGTTGAGCCCTCAGACGCTGCTTCAGCAGTGCCAGGGCCCCTCGGCAGCCACAGCAGCTGCAGCAGTGCAAAACCAGCACGAAGCTGCATCTCTAGCACCATGGAAAGGCAGAAAAGCCGGGGGGCTGGTCTCCAGGCTGGTGCTCACTTGTAGAAGAGATTTTTCTTAGGGATAAAAAAATTAAACCGCAACAAAAAGTAGATAAAGAGCAGTGCCCAGAACTGGAAACCGTTTAACATCTGCGCTTCTTCAGATTTCCGTCTCCTCATGGAGATCAGGCAGTGTTTGGCCCCGCATGGTTTGACACGAGTAACGATGTTATATGCTGAGGTCCAGCCAAGATTAGCTGTTTGGTATAGTGTTGCGTTACTTTGCAACTACTGATTCACTGCAGTAGAAATGATAGATTGTTTTAAACGGGGAAAAGACGGGGACAAGGAAATAGAAAGCCCGACGGTACTTGTAACAGTGGATGTGCTCCACCTACTGGCTCGTAACAGCAAAGTGAGCCGTGGTAAAGGGCAGCATCCTTACCGAGAGTCAAACCGGCGCTTGATGTTGCCGTCCTCTTGGCTTTTTACATTTGGAGGGCAGCCAAGGGGAAGAATAAAGTAAAAAGGATGTGAAGAAAAGAGAGTGAGAGACGATGAGGGCTGCATGGCAGGAGAAAAAAAAATTAAAGAAGACACAGCTCTTTTGATTTAAGAAAGAAGAAATGCCTCAAGCATACGTAAGCTTGCAGCAACCTTGGCCATGTAAAGCCATTTTGATTTAGTTCAAAATTCCCAAAGGAGTGCTTTCTGAATGCTACATCCTCTTTTTGATTGATGCCAACAGGGTTTATACCTAAGCCAGCTGAGGACACATCCCAGGCTACCGCCTGCTTCCTTTGGGTGTTGCCTTCCCCTCCAGGGCTTTGGGACCAGGCAGGGAAGAGGGACAAATCTCCCAAGGCTCATACCTCAGAGCAGTCCCCTCTGCACCCCCTCACCTGGTGAGCATAGCTGCTCTTACTGCTGTCATGCTGTGGAGTGGCTACACATTTGTATCCTGCTCCTGGTCCTTGATAACAAATCAAACCTTGTGTTTATTTTCCTTTTTCAATTCAGGTCAATGGAGCCTGTGAGCAGTCACTGTCTCTATAGGATTTATCTCCTCTCATGTGATCTTCAATTCCCACAATGTCTCCTGTGAAAGACAGAAATCCTTTTTCTCCACTTCCCAAGAAGGAGGCAGGGACACAAAGCAGACTGAAGGTAACATGTTCAAAAGTACACAGTGTCTTAGAGTCTCTTTGAGGGCTCTAATGTGATTGGTGAAAGGCAACATGGCTTCACTAAGGACAAATTATGCCTGACAAATCTGGTGGCCTTCTATGATGAGGTTACATCCCTGGTGGATGAGGGAAGGGCAACTGATGTCCTCTACCTGGACTTGTGCAAAGCATTTGACATTGTCCTGCATTACATCCTTGTTCTTAAATTGGAGGGGCATGGACTTGACGGATGAACCACTGGATGAAGAAGGAATTGGCTGGATGACTGCACTCAAAGAGTTTCAGTCAATGGCTTGATGTCCAAGTGGACACCAGTGACAAGTGGCATTCCTAAGGGGTCAGCATCAGGACTGATGCTGTTTAACATCTTTGTTGGCAACATGGACAGTGGAATTGAGTCAACAAGTTTGCCAACACCACTGAGCTGCATGGTGCAGTCAACAAACTGAAAGGAAGGGATGCCATCCAGAGGGGCTTTGAGAGGCTGGAGAGGTGGGCCTGTGCAAACCTCATGAACTTCAACAAGGCCAAGTGCAAGGTCCTGCACCTGGGTGGGGGAAATCCCAAGCACAAAGACAGGCTAGGCAGAGAATGGCTTGAGAGCTGTCCTGAGGAAGAGGCCTGGGGGGTGTCGGCCGATGAAAAACTCAACATGAGCTGGCAGTGTGCGGTTGCAGCCCAGAAGGCCAACCGCATCCTGGGCTGCATCAAAAGAAGTGTGGCCAGCAGATCAAGGGAAATGATTTTGCTCCTCTACTCTGCTCTGGTGAGACTCTGCCTGGAGTATTGTGTCTAGCTCAAGGTCCCTCAGCATAAAAAGGACATGGACCTGTTGGAGCGAGTAAAGAGGGGGGACATGAAGATGATCAGGAGGGTAGAGCTCCTCCCCTATGAGGACAGACTGAGAGAGCTGGGGCTGTTTACCCTGGAGAAGAGAAGGCTCTGAGATGTAGCAGCCTTCTGGTACCTGAAGGGGGTCTACAAGAAAGATGGAGAGGGACTCTTTTTCAGGGAGTGTAGTGATAGGATGAGGGGTAAGTTTTGAAACTGAAAGAAGGCAGATTTAGATTAGATACTAGGAAAAAAATCTTTACTGTGAGAGTGGGAAGACACTGGCACAGGTTGGGGGGTTGGACTAGATGTTCTTTACAGTCCTTTCCAAACCAAACAATCCTGTGATTCTCTGATGCTGTGACTCAGAACTACACATGACTTAGACATTTAAGTGCCATTAGTCTGGTTGAAAATAAAATCCCAGTTGATCTTTTGGGAATTTCTTGGATTAATCAGTGCAAGGACTGGGCCTGATGGTTTGTTAAGTCCAAAGTGGAGCTGCTGCTCAGACTTGGACAGAGGGACAAGCCACCACTAGTTCCTCTATCAGCCAAGAGGTTTCTGCACAGGACACAGTCAAGGGAGGAGAGGAAAGGTCAGCTCTGATCGTCACTCTGAAGCCAAAAGGAAAAAGCAAAGCATTTGCAAAATAGCACTTTTGCAGTGCTCTTAGATGTGAAAGCAATATCTTACTCACTTTTTGTTATGTCTTAAGAACAAAGAAAACATACCCCAACAAACCTCTCCCCCAACCTTTAGAAGCAGAACTAGATTATTAGATTTTTTTAAATGTTTAAATGTATATAATATTTTTACATACTTTCTATATATTATATACGTGTATATTTTTTTAATTATATACAAGCATACCTACACAGATATACAGATGCACTCACACAGGGGTTGAGAAGCTCATTTCTCCCAAAGTCCATTTAAAAACTTCTAAGTGCATGGCTGCACAGACATGGTCAGGTATTCTTGCAATTGCAGTTGTATATTCCCTCTGCTGTAGTGGCATACTGACGAGGATATAGGGTCACGGGCTTGCTGATGCTCTGCCCAAACAACTTTGAGCATGGCCAGAGTGAGCACAGGTCCATCTATATCTGGCCATACAGACCTGTCTGAAGTTACTCAGATCCCTAATGTCCCTGAAAGCCTTCTGCAAGGCAACTGCCCAAGACAGTGTGTTTGTGGCAGAGCAGTAAATAACCATAGGTTAATGCAATAACAGCATCATTTAATATCTCATGGGACAGCATCTGAATATATTTCAGACCTGTCCTGAATACAGATATTACCAGTGGGTTGTAATATGTCTATGCCTTTGCCAGCAGCTGCTCCTTTCTATTATTCTAGCAAATATTGCAGAAATGCATAAAAGCTATGGAAGAGTGGTAGGCTTATGAAGTGCACTCAGGCTGCCATTTCCTTGTACTTGTTACTAATCTAATCTACTTTTTCATCATTCTGCATCAACTCTGTCTCCTACTAAAAAAAAAAGATGCTTCCTTTTTCACTTCGCATGGATATGAGTCTTTAATTCAGCCCTGTCTGCTGGCTTTGCTACAGCCACACTAATTTGTAATCAGATTGAGGCTATGACACTGTTCAAGTGCATGCAAAATACAGAGCATATAGGGGAAAGACAGAGGAGGGAAGAGAGAGATGGGGAAAGGGAAAGGGTATATGAGCAAAATCGCTGTTTCTGATGTTATATTTGACTTCATGCACTAGGGCACAAAGGGACGCCAAGGGGCATGGGGCAGGATATTTGCTTAGGGCAACACCACTTCCAGCCAGACCACTTCTCTGCTGGACCTTGGTGTACCACTACAGCAGGACAGGCAGGGAGGAGAAGGAGATGACAAGGTCAGCTGGGAATGAAGGGAACGCTAGCAGGGACCAAAGGCAGGCTGAGGGTAAAGAGGCAATGAAGGTGCAAGTGATGAAGCAAGAAAACGAAGTAAACAAAAAAAATCTCCCAAAACATCCAGAGAAAGAAAAAAAAATAAGGGAAGGAAAGAGCACAGAGAGAGGAAGAAATGTGTTCTGAGGACTTGCAGGACACCTCTGGCTGGTGCCGGCTGCAGCTGCTGCTCAGGCAGGCAGGATGGAGCAGCTGGGGAGGCTTGCCATCCCCAGCTGAGCATCCAGGGGTCCAGGAGCTACCAAAAACAGCAGCTGCAGCACCCTGAGTTCCTTCTTTTCTCTGTAATCTGACAGAGCCTGAGTAAAAAATAGATAAAGTTTTTGCTTTTGCTCTGACACTGTTCTGTTAAAGCTTCCTCATCCCTCTTCATGGAGGCTTGGAATACCCCAGTCCCCCTCTTCCCTGCTTCTTCTGGATAGGAAGGCTTGTAGGTGTCTATCCCAAAAGTTTCCAACATGCCCTTTTACTACAGAGGGATTATTCTAAGTGCATTCAGTTTTATTTTCTCCTCACTTTATTAAAGGTGCAAACTCTGGTGGCCTTTTTTGCATAACAAAACTCCAAGGCTGTCACACAATGTCTATTTTCTTTCAGCTCTCTTGAAGGGAAATACCTCCCTGTTCTGCTGTGCACGTGAAATGGCTGATTACATATGAGTTAGTACACCCAGCACCTCAGTGTACTGTATCAAAATTGTAATCCAAGGGCACAGGGATTGAGCTTTACCAACTATTAATGACTTTTTCTCATGGTTTTGGTCTAAAAATGTGATCTCAGTTATTTGTCACTTAAAGAGACCTAGGCAGAAATAGAATTCAAAGCTATTGATTGCAAACACTTTTTTCTACAAAGAAAGCCAATATGAAACACTGAGTGACAGCAGGCCAACTTATGTTACGGCTCATTCTCTTTTTTTTCCTTCATGAAGAGGTTTCAACAGGGATTACAGCTTTATGGTGCAGAACTCTGTTTTTGAGGTGAGTTGAAGTAGGATTGACTTGAGGTCTGACAGTCTGTATCAAAGTCTTCCTCCAGTTTAGACAGCACATGCAGAGCTTTGAAGGTTGTCGGCATCAGCCCAGCTCTGCTCTCGTCACACTGGAGGATGTTCAAAGGGAACAGAGTCACAACGTTGCTCAGCCTCTGTGCAGCCCCTACCTGTGAGAGGTTGCTGCATACCCAGGGATCCACCTAAGAGAGTGCTGCCAGTAGGTACACACGTGTGTTTCAGGTGACTTCCAGACCCTACAGTCTCCCCAGTCACTGGCTTGGACCTCATGGTCCTTCCTAGTCAACTAGCAGACCCTCCCTCCAGTCTCTCCCTGGATCCCAGGCCACTTGACCTACTCTTTGGCCAGCCCAGCCTCATGCTCTCTGGTGACTCATGTTGGCACAAAAACCTTCATGTGCTCTGATGGTGGCCCACAGGTGCATGGGCACTAAGACCTGTGGGTCCTACCCCAGCTGCTGCCACTCAGACACCCTCACACGCACACAGGAAAATAGTCAGAAATGGAGTTTAATGGGAAAACAAAGACAGACTGGACTGACCAGGTGCAGGGCAGGGCCAGACAAGCGTGGTGACCAGCAACTTATGTACACAAACACCCCCTTTTTTTCCCTTTCCCTTCTGTTTTCCCACACTTGCTCCATCCTAAACTGCCGTGATCTCTCCCCTTCCCCATTTTGAGTTCAACTCCTCATCCCAAAACAGCCCATAAGTCACCTGCAGTCCCTAGATGCCTACCTGCATCCCATAAAGACTCCCATCCCCTCACAGGCAGTGACGGGAGGGAAGTCAAAGGTGTCTGACTGCCCTTTGCTGACCCCATTGCTACGGAGGTCACCCCTGGTCATCTCCTGTGACATCCTGGGGAGGGGTAGGGGCAGGAGCAGGGTCATACCCCCTTCCCACCCATGTGCCTCTGTCCTCTTTCATGTGGGGGGACACCACAGTTTCATCCAACACTGCCAAGTTGTTGTTCTTCATTCAGCATAGCTCAGCATTACCCAGTTGCTCTAAACTTCATAAGATAATTTGGAAATGTCACAGGCAATATAATAAATGGTGCTTTAATGGAAGCAGAGGTGGTATGTTCAGAGGCGATGCCACCAACTTCGTGGCACCTGCGTGTCAGGAAGGCAGACACACACACACACTTGGACCAAGGGCAAAGATTTCTAAAGCAAATGAGGAAGGATGAAAAAGGTGTGAGGAGAGAGAAAATATAAGCAGAAAGCAGAGATAAGCTGAGAGGTGGGATGATCTTGACCTGCTGCTTGCAGAAATGGAGGATGAGGATGAGGATGAGGATGAGGATGAGGATGGACAGGGAGGCAAACAGGAGCAGAAAAAAAATCTTTTGACAAGGAGAACGATGTGGTCTGCAGGGCTAATTGTTCATCTGCAAATACATGGAAACACATGGTGAAGGAGAATGTGAAAAATAAATAAGAAGCTGGAAAAAGAAATACATATTAAACGAGTCAGTGTATTGAAATGTGGAAATAAAACAGGGCAGAACTGAGAGGACCCGTGTCAAATAATCTGATTACACTGAAGTAAATTTTCCAGGAATTCAGAGACAAATAGAACTGTACATAAAAGAGGCATAACTTATGAAAAACCCAGTGTTTCTCTACTTTGCTGCCTGTGAAGTAAAAAGTAACCTTTTCTCTAGTAAGTCATGTATTTGGAAGATTTTCTGCAAGGGTTACAATATTATATCCACACTGCACGGTTTGGAGCCCTGCAGAAATACCCATAGTAGTGCAGCCAGGAGCTCTGCCACTGGTGAGCAGGAAAAATCACCCTCACTGGGTTCTGCTCCTGTTTCAAAACAGTGCAAGGGTGACTGGTAGGG
>NW_010193410.1:26280-28695 GCF_000695765.1 Mesitornis unicolor
GGCTGGGAGGACCAGGTGGGCAAGCCTGTGTCGGGCCTGCCTGCTCTGCCACTGTACTGACAGTGAGGTACCTTCAGCTCTCATTAAAAATAATTTTAAATACTAGCATGAAATACATTCATGAGAATCCTGAAATCATTTAGTCACAGGATGGTCTGGGTCAGAAGGGACCGTCAAAGACCAGCTAGTCCAACCCCCTACCATGGGCAGGGCCATCTATCACTAGATCAGGTTGCTCAAAACCCATCCAACCTAGCCTTCCAGGAATGGGCCATTGCTCTTTCTGCTATGAAACTTCCTTTCATTATCCACTTTAATTTTTGGCAGCTATTAAAATGAAGAGGTGGTATATAACCATTCTCTTCACTTCACAGTCTGGATCCCATCATTTAATTTTTTTAATACATAACATGTTTTTTTTAGTTCTTAGCTTTTATTTTCGTTCTTCCAGCTCTACTCTTGAAAATAATTCTCTCTCATCTTCTCCTTCACATCTCACTAGAAAAAAAGGAGAGAAGCTCAACGTATGACTGAATAATTTTCACAACAGACTTGGAGAGAGAAAAAGAAAAGCATGATAGACTAGAAGTTGATGCTCCTGCTGAGAGAATCTAAGAGACCTATTAGAGAAATACTAACAGTTGTGTTATAAGAATACTAAATTTTTAGGATAGACATTAAGAAGAGAACTAGATGCTAAAGGATTCACGTGAGAAATTTAAAGAAGTAACTGCAAGCAGTTTAAATACATAGAGAGATGAAATTAATTATGAGACTTATTTGTGTTAATTTCACTCCTAGAAGTGCAGAAAAATACAAAAATTAAATACTAGGGTTTACAGGCTACCCACTTTTTTCATGCAAAAGTCCCTCTGACTAGACAAAACTGTCTGGAACCACTAATACTGCACTAAAGGCTAATGGAAGAATATACATATATATATATATATTTTAATGAGCAAAGAACCGTATTGCAATTAATTGTTTAAAAACACTTTAGGAAATGCTATCTTAATGGTTTTGAATCCCACACCTAATTTTTTATGAGCCTCAGTTCCCCTCTGTATGATTGAAAGCCTCTGCCTGCACCATACGTACACTGCTCCATCTGTGCCCGGGTCTTTGCTCCACAACTCCTCCCTGAGCCTGTCCCTGCTCGGAGCCACACGCACTGCTTCTCTAATCCAAGCATTTACGTGCCCTTGCTGGTACCTTTGGACATTTTCCAGTGGTTGTAGCTCTTTTCCTTTGGCTGGCTTTGTCATAAAACCTGTTGACAGTGCCTGGCCTGGTATTAGCCCATCAGTTTGTCTGCAAAAAATCCCGTCTGAAACAAGCCCTGTCTTTTTGTCATTGGCAAGTGCCACCTCGATGACCTTACATGGCTGACTCCTTCGAGTGCTTCCAGGGAGCTTTTGAAATCACCTGTGTATTTTGTCTTAGTAATCCAGAGCTCCTGAAAATTAATGAAAGGTTTAGAGAAGGATCATAGCAACGATATTCATGCATACACACACGTGTACAGAAATGCCCCTGATAATAGAGTAAAAAGAGGAGAGGCAAAGAGGGGGAGACTGGAAAGACATTAAGAGGTCAGGAGGGATCGAGCAGCTTAGGGAAGGGGTGGGGTCCGGAATTAAATTGGAGAGGCTTTTGAAAGGGAAATGATATTTGAGGAGAGGTTAGGGCTTACTGCAGAAGATTTCTGAGGTGAGAATACAGCAGAATAATTAGGATCAAGTGAAGGGGAACATAATGAGACTGGATGGTGAGAAATGCCATTTCGTTGCTGTGACTGAAGGAGTGTTATAGGAGGTTTCTGTCTAGGGACAAGCCAGTCTCATAGAGGAATTATCCCCTACCCCAGCACATCAACATGCCAATACAATTTTGTGGTTCAACAGTAGTTTCATGCAGACTCTGAAGCAACTGGTTCATAAATTAAGAAAATTCACAATATAAGAAAAAGCAATTCACAAAGACCTTTCAGCATCCTCTGGAGACAGAAGTAACAGTGGCTTGATTTTGCTGCCTGTTTTGGACTGTATGTCATTGAGCACTTCTAGCAGCCCACACCCCACTGCCTCAACAGCATCTCTTTTTCCAGCCAGAAACTTTATCCCAGCATTAAAAAGGCTGCTTGGGGCAGTCTTCCAGGATTTCAGGCCATCTGACGGCTCGGTTGGCACAGCAGTTCTGGCCCGAGGGCTGAGACACTCTGAGTCAGAGCTTGTGTGCTGTGCAGCAAAGGTTCACCAACTTCTGTGTGCCCAGCATCAGACTCTGTGTGCCGAGCAGTGTTTCAGCAAGCCCAGCAAAGTCCAGAACACACTGGATTTTACCGTGTGTGCACTGCATAAGCATGCACACATAAGCCTCCCAGGATTTCCCTGTGGAAAATGCAGAAATCCTCCT
>NW_010193410.1:28726-37364 GCF_000695765.1 Mesitornis unicolor
CTGAAAGTAATTTTTCTTGCACAAGATGTTATGATTTTTTTTGTGTGTGTATATTAATTACATTTTAAGTGCATTTGCTGAAGCCTTGTTTAGCTGGGCTTACTAAGTTATTGCCAGGAAGGCACATGTTGTAGGCAACAGAATGTGAAAATTATTGAAGTCCAGAGTATGATTTTGTTCATTTTGAGCATACGTACTGGCTAGATAATACAAAACTCCAGGGTTTAAGCAGTTGCAGAGCTAATGTTTCACAGAAAGAGCACAATCTCTTTGTGAAACTACTGCAGATATGGAATAGTGCTTTTTGCCTTTACCACTTTTGTAGCATCGTCAAAATGCAGACACCATTTTCTGATTCCCCTATGTGCTTACCTGATCCCAACCAGGGATCTCATTCCTCCAGTGACTGGGAGCAGATCCTTAGCCCTCACTGTCATTGCCAGAGCTGCAATGACACCAGCGCTGTGGTCCAGGCCACCCCCTGCCACCTGCTCTGGGCTCTCTGGTTAACAGCCAGCACAAGAAAATGACACTTCTGGAGAAGGTTGATGGTACAGGGCTCCTTCTGAGACCTTGCTCACATCAGCTTATGAAATGCATACAGACAGAAGCAGAGCCGTCTTACTGGGGCATGTCACAGTAAAGCCTAACAGTGGCTAATTGCATTTTCTAATACTTTCCTGATGTATGTCACATTTAGAGACAGAGATTGCTGTCATGCATTTGCTTGGAGAAAAATGTGCCATGACACTAAAGCAACATCAAAATTGGTGCATTTGCATTTGCCAGTTCCCACTACTCAAGCTCACTGTGTTTCCTTCTGCCACCAGACCATAAGTGGCACGTGCTGTCTGCAGCACTGATTTACTGTGCACCCCTTCTAGAGGGCACGGGGCGCAGCAGGTATTTCCATGTTCCTAAGCGGGCCACTTTGAGAAGTAATAAAAGCCTCTGCTAATAGAAGCTGAACCCAGAAAGGAAAAATATTGTTCAGTCTGCCACACATTTCTACATGTTTTTGTATCACGTTACCAAAGTATGTATAGATTTTGGTGATCCCTGGTAGCTCTCGGTGTTTCCTAAGTAACAACAGGCAGTGCCATTTCGTTTCTGGCAAAAAATACTGCAACTGATCCCGATACTAATAACTAACGCTAATAACTAATAATAATATGGCAACTAATGCCAGAGCAGGGCTTTACTGCAGGCAGCTTACTGAAAACTTTGGCTCAAGTAAGGAAAAAATTAACACAGGTTCAGGCACGCAAAAGGCAGAAATGCTAGATGTTAAGAAACATTTATCCCAGCTTGCTTCTTGTATCTCCTTGAGCCTTTGCTTTCTAGTGGCTTCAACTGGTGCCAAATACCACTTACCCAAACTTGCAGCATGCTACTTGGCTGACCTGTTCTATATGTTGTAATGCCACCACCTGTCAGTTTCCATTGCCCTTGTTAGACTTCTAAAATGGTAATTTAATAAAGGAAGGTGATATGAATCATCAAGGAAGAATCTGAATTATCATCTGTAGATAATTCATTATGCACACATTTCTTGTGAAATCCTTAAATCAGCAGGGCTTCTTAATCAGACTTAAAATTTTTGTCTGTAACAGCTAGAGACTTGACCCATAAATCAGCAGCTAGGCCAGCAGGTCCAATTCATGCTTCACATTTTTTCCCTGTGAGAACAAGACACTTAATTACCACCAAGGTCGCAGAAAAGGGGAAAAACCCTGTAACACAGAGTTAGTTTTGACAGCTTCACTTCTGGCAGAGCTCTCTGAAAGCTGAGCGATTCACAAGCAGAAGACAGAACCACGGCCGGCAACGCTGCCGCAATATTGCCATCCTGACAGGAGAATCTGAACAAGTGCTGGTGCTGTTAGAGTTAGCATAGTTTTTCTTCCTCTGTCAGTGGTAGAGAATATTTGCCCGAGAGAGAGTCAAACTCCTTGTCAGATTTTATTAGCAAAGTTAATTAATTATTCTGATACAGCCTCCTTTTCTATTCTTCAGTGAAGAAAACACAGTTTGCATGCTTTCCTTTGGGGGAGAAGGAAGCGTTTCATGCAATTTATGGGAGGAATTGGGTCACAACTTTGACGACATCCCAGAGCTGGGCTGGAGGCAAGGTGCCCTCCTCCCACACTGCATGGTGAGCCACCATCAAATGTCGGGCGCTGCAGGCAGCCAGCACTGCTCGTTCAGGAGGGAGGGCTGCTGCTGGACCCACAGCCCCCTCTAAAACGCGTTTACTGAGGGGCGAGGGAAAAGAAAGGGGGACCAACTCGTGCTGGCCCCCACCTCCATCAGTGCAGATGTCTTCTTCTGTGTCATTTTGACAGAGGGCCTTTTAGAGGGGACAGCTGGAGACCAGGACTAGCATAGCCAGAATTAAAATGAGTTGAGCACAGCTGTTTAAAGTGCATTAGCCTACCTTATGATTTCAATCTCTTATTTTCATGAAATGGCATGGATTCAGCAAGCATAAAAATCCTTGCAATTTGAAAAGGAAATATAGGTTTATAAATCCACATGTACCCAGCAAAGTAAATGGCCTGGACCTCAGAAGTGCAAAGCCACTGTCAGATTCCTCTGAGGCAAACAGCGCTGAATATCTGGTGCCTCTAAAAGCCAAGTGATAAATTTCAGAGTTTTGCAAACTCTGGGCTTAGGATTTTGCTAATTAATAGTAGTCACTCAGATATAATGGGCTGTCTAATAGCACCTAGTTTGGATGATGGATGCTTGCCTCATCCTGAAACAAAGATACTAACCAACTGGCCACATTTATTGAGTTAAATTCAGCAAGTCAGAAACAACTAATTAGTTTTGTTAATACTCATTTGAAATAGAATTAGGGTTTTGGGCAGGGTTGTTTTTCAGTTGTTTTTCTTGTTTCTCCTTCTAGTGGTGCAGAAAATACAGTTCATTGGGGTAGAGAAGTGCCTGAACTTTGGTCCAGCTTTTGTAATGGGTGGCTGAGCAAAGCAGACCCTCAAGGGGAGAGGGAGGAATCAGCTCTGGGAAAAGGGGATTTATGTGGAGTGATCCCACTGAGACATCTTAGATGCACTAGGAATCTCCTTGTCCAAAATGTCCAAGGGTTCAGAAAAAAGATTTGAGTTTTCCTCATTTTTGCACTGGAGAAGACAGCACATGTTTTATATAATAGAGAACAAATCTTTGTTTTCCCACAAGTAGCAGCAGTAGTAGTAGTAGTAGTAGTAGTAGTAGTAGTAGTAGTAGTAGTAGTTGTTATTGTTGTTGTTATTGTTGTTGTTGTTATTATATTGTTGTTATTATTATTATTATGTATAATAAACAAAACATATCATGAAAAAACAGCTGGCTTTCAAGCATTAGTTAAATACCTTTTCACTGGTAGCAAAACCAAACCCAGAAAACATTTGAGCTGTACTATACACGTAAGGCCAGCTTTTCCATGTAATTAGTTCCACTTGTGTCTATGACCAGGGAATCTGTTACAGCTGGTTTTCCAAGGTACCTTTGGATAACAGGCCTTTACTTGCAGTAAGGGTGCACCAGACAGAAGGAGACTATAAACTGGCTGAGCTCCAGCTCCAGAATAAGACAGGACCATGCTGCGATTTTAGTTTCTTTCTGGTTGCTCTATGGTAATTTGATTGTGTTACTTTACTTCAGCATGAGATTCTGTCTATTTTTCCCAAACTCCAACACAGGAGATGTAAAGAGAGGAGAGATTTATTTGGGGCTCAGTCAGGTTTGAACATGACGTGCTCATGAGATGAGTGTATTCTTGGCCTGAAAGCAGCAATCGCATCAGCAGGTAGGATTCATCTCGCTGTCAGACTCTGGAGTGAAGATGTTTGATGTTTTGCAAGGTACAAGCAAGTGACTCCAGCGTTCAGAGAGTGACTGAAGAAGGCATAAAGTTGTCAAGTGTCGTCTTTGCCTCGATGGCTGCGGTCAGCTAGAAACTGTCTGTCCTGAAGCATGGGCTTGAAAGATTGCATGCAACACTATAAACAGATGACGCCTGAATCTGAGCTCTTTCTGCTTAAGTAGCTACTTTTTACTAGCAAGGGTACATTTCTGCAGTTTTTGCTTTTATTAACTGTTGGGAAACCACATCAAATAAGCTATGAAGTGGTTCACATTAGGCAAAACAGAAAAATGTTTTTCCTCCTCAAGTACTAAGTTGATTTATGTGATTATTTCTAGATATGTTTGAATGGTAGAACCAGGTTGGCTTTGTTAGTTTGTGTTATTACTACCGATAGGCATTTCTCTTCAGGCAAGATACTGGCTGGCAGCAACACAGCGGCACTTCAAGCCCACAGAGCCCCAGCGTGAGAACTGGGGTTTGCCCAAAGCAGCAGCGCGTCTCTCAGTCTCAGTCCCTCGGGAGTGGGGATGCTGGTCTGCTGTAGGGAACATTTTCCACGCTCCTCCTTCTCTGGCCCTGTGCACTAAAATCTGGAAACTTTCCAGTCCTGAAGTCACTGAACACTTCCCCTAAAAGGTCCCAGGGGGAATCTGAAAGCACTGGGGGCTTGGACACAGGGAGACAAAGCCCACTGGCTTTGCTCATTTCAATTTGTTTCAGGCTGTCCTCAGTTCCAGAGAGGTGTGATGCTAAAACAAAGCAGACCGCAAAGTCAGCTGTTTTTTTTGATGTGGCTTTTCAAACAAATGTTTGAAGAAAAAGCAACAGGAAATGCAATTTTAAGGTCAAAATTGGATGCTTTTCTGATTGCTTAACTTATCTGAACCAGAAGGCTGTGAAATGAGCAGCTCAAGGCGGGCCTGACCAAGAGCTCTGGAGCTGACATGGGGCTGTGACTGATTCCCAGAGAAAGGGACTCCCTCTCCCCCACTGCCTTGTGTAAACCTGAAATTATTCCTTTTCCCTTCAAAAAAAAAAGCCTTTCTGGAGCAAATAGCATTTGTCGTTACAAGGAGAGGATGCTGACACTCCTTTTTTCTCAGGGCTGGCATCATTCATGTATGTGCAGTCAGACTATCAGACCGAGCATATGGGCTAGCTTACAGAAGTAGTATCAGCACATTTGACTCGATAACACATTTTTTATCATTAAATAAATAAGTCTCCTAAAATTGCCGCTTCAGCCATGGAAGAAATATTTTTTCAAATACTAACAAACAACCGCATCTTGCTGCTATGCAACATTCAGAAATCATTAAGTCAGGCCATTAGAATTCATTAAATTTTCTTAAAAATCACAGTGGGCATATTACCATATAGGTGAACACACATACACACATGCATTGTTCTCTGCCCAGGGAACACTCGCTGCCACCTTTGTCAGCAATCACGCACACCAGGAGCATCTTTGATTTTAATGAACCCAAGATTTTCCCTTAACGACCTGTCTCCAGGGCTCCAGGAAACAAACACTCAGGAATGGGGTTCATGTGGTTGCATTGTCACAGCCTGTATCGGCTATTGCCATCTTGTTCCTACTATAGGCATTTAATAGCATTGAAGAGCCTCGCTGTTATGTCATGCATAGATCAAAAGAGGTTCAAAAGCTTTCCACAACTTTTGAGGCTTAGTCCTGCTGGTAATAACATCAATGATGAAATTGCAATTGTATTTGATAGGAGCAACAGCAGGTACCTTGGGTCTCATCCTGGGAAGTACTGAGCTGCTGCAGCCCCCACTGAGTCCAGGGAGAGTAGTTCAGCACCACACAAAAGCACATCCTTATTTATTAACAGCATATTTACCAGGTAGTCCAATTAAATTTGACAGCCTGTTTATAGAGGCTTTCTGCCCAAGAGCAGCCATTCAGCCAACAAACTGTAATGCAGCAGCAAACTGAGCAAAAGATGCTGGTGCTAGTCCCTTCATCATTTGAGCTGTACATTGTTCACAAACATTGATATGAGTCCAATAAAGGTCATAGAACATTTGTATCTAGCTTTAGGTAAAAGAACACCAAAGCCTTTTTATGCTGACAATGCTACCCAAAATTTATTGTGACCTTCAAGAACCTGAAAATATTCTGCACCATCATCATCTCAGGGTCAGTATACGTCCAATATTCATTAAAAAAAGAAACTGCAGGGGTGACAGAAATCTGATGGTATAGGTTAGCTGCTGAAATTTCTGAATTCCCAAATCATCCGACATGGAAGCAGCCAGGAGAGAGTGGGGAGCAGAGTGCTCCAGCAATTATCTTGTCCGAGTCAGTTGTGCCTCTAGTTACAGTACACATGCAGCCACAGGTCCTGCAATAACCCATTAGGGGTTATTATTAACTCCTGTCACCTCTTTGACACCTGAAAGCCTCATGACAGGGTTTAACCTGGTGCTGAATGACCCCGGGATGGTGCTCAGCAGAGCGGGAGCTGAGGTTTCCTTACATGGAGAGGACTCCACACCTCCAGAGATGTAACATAAAGCCTGCCCATTTCAAACTGTGTTCCTCTCTAATTCTTCTTTTGTCTTCACCCAGCAAACAGTTCTCTGTTCTGGTTTCCATCACTTCCCTTCCTCCCATTTCTCCAGTGATTTTATGTCTAGCCATTTGATTTTTGAGTTCAGTAACTCTCCAGTTACAGTGTCTGCTTGGGATGATTTAAATCTTACCTGCTTCTTTATTTCACCAAAGCTGGGGCTCCTGGCAATGAATGTTGTATCAAAAGCAGTGTTTCACATTAATGTACAAAGTTCTCAGTTGTTTGACTGGGAGGGGATCTTGGTTTTACCACGCATTTAGATAAAATGCTTATGCTAAATCTATTTAAATCAAGCAGATCTTGATGTGGGACAAATCTAGAGGTTTTTGGGCTAAGCCAGAATGATCAAGGATTGTGCTGCATCTGGTACAAAAGTACATTAGGATTTTCTTGGTCAGTATATTTTTTGTGCAATTTTTATTCTCCTATTATTCTGGGTTCTTCTTCTTAGTTTGCACCTTTGTATTTAAGAATTCCTATCACTTTGTTAAATGCATCTCTCACTAGAACTTTTTACTTAAAACACGTGTTAAAATGTGTTTTAATGTTTTAATGTGTTAAAACACATTAAAGTCTATCCCCTTATTTGTCGATACAAATCTGACATTACAGATAATAAACAAAACATCAAAATATCAGCCAAGGATATAAATGTTTAAATCACACTGCTGGAAAGGGAGACAGAGTCATGTACAGAAAACAAAGTAGTAACAATAGTGTAGTAGGGTATTTTAAGAAAGGTAATATGTAGCTAGTAACTGAATGAACTCAGCGAGCTATCAGCCAACCCAGAGAATTATCAGCCACTTTCTTTACTTTCTCTGCTATATACTTTCTTGCTTAGCATATTGCACGGTTTATTCTGCAGTGCTGCTTTTCAGTGAGTTGAGTACCTTTTCAAAAACCCTTCATTTGAGAAGAAAACACTTTTTTTTTAGTAGATTTGCATATTGCTTTCTGGATTAAATACTTATCTGCCTGTTATTGTTCATGAATTCTGATGTTACTTTGTCTTGGAATCAGTAAGATACAAATAAGAATTTATGCTGTTGGAATAAGCAGGCTGAGGAGTATTTAACCTTTTGCTGCTTTTTACTGTAACTTAGAGATTGTTTCTTGAATATAAACCTAAATTCAGCTCTCAAAAACTATGAAATAAAGTCTTCTTATAATTGAGTTCACTGTAAGTGCAGTTTTAAGCATGTTCTCCTTTTCCAGATATAATGTCAAGAAGTCTCTGGAAGTGATTTATGCGCCCCAGTCCTGTTATCTTTCAGTAGAAACTAGGAATTGCAGGTGAAAACCTTAAGTTGTTGCACGGGGCCTAAGAATGGACCCAAACCAGGATCTCAAACCTGCAATGTCCTCTCCTGCCTTTCACCTCTTATTGTTGCCACTGGCCTGATCCTCATTCAGGTGGCTGGCTGTGGGTCACAGCCAACAGGCACTGTCATGGCTACCCATGCTGGGTGTAAATGAACCCCAGTAAAAATGGAATTGAGCAGTCCTGTGCAACACCGCATGTTTGCAGCTGGATTTCCAAAAATGCTCAGGAAAGGCAAAAGTAACTGTGCAGTAACTGAATGAAGTCTGAACAAATGGGCAGCTTGCATGTGTTAAAACAGAATTGGGTGAATGGATTAGATGGTTGTAGCCCATGAGAGGGCTAACAAACACCTACTCAGGAGTACTCTGGTGTTGTACAGTACAGACACACAGACTAGGATATTTTCAGAAGAGGGTATTTTCAAACAGAGAACTCAGAGGTACACCACATATCCCCAGCCAACAACACAGCTCTGTGCCAGGTCAACATATGCAGAAAGTCTTAGCTTGTCAAACAGTTCATTGAGCTGCTGGATCCCGAATGTGGTGTTTGACCACTACCTCTTATATCCCCCTTATGAAAACATATCTCCAGCGGAAAGCCAAGCTTTGTGCCCGAGGCCAGGCAAAATGAACCTGGTCTCTAAAGAGTTGAGATTACAGACAAACCAAAGCCATCACGTGAAGACAGCACTAATCAACCTCATCCTAGAGTGCCAATACTGGGTTGGGGTCCCTGGATCACCCAGAAAGGTTACTGTTGTCACTGCTATGCCAGTACCAATTGATGAGAGAGTAGCCACTGGGAGAGGCAGGGGCTGGGAGGAGCCGCCAAAGGGGC
>NW_010193410.1:37395-42935 GCF_000695765.1 Mesitornis unicolor
GTCCTGGAAGAAGCCGACAAGGTGACCTGTCTTTGGTAAGACTGAGTTGGGTGGAATCCTTGCAGCATAAACCGACCTGGGCCAATGACTGGCTTTAGCTAATGGTGCCTTCAAAGATTTATGTATTCAAAACAACAAGCAAAGCAGCTGATGAACATTTTGGACGTGGCCTTAGCTTTATCTACAGTATTTTCTATCATAGCATATTTCTAGCTCATATTACATTAAGGATGTTTAGCATTATGTTCATTACAGTGTCTTTCATTGGAATTTTTCTCTTGGGTATGAAGAGATAATCCACATGAATATTTTTTTTCCATTATAAGTCACATTATTAAGTCTATTATTGTATTTTAATTGACGCTATTATAGCACATTGAGTACTTTGGCATGGGTTAGAGATAGTTTGTTAATAACACTATTACTAAAATACTAAAAGCTGAGTTTCTATTCTGGTTGATGTTGAAGCTTTCAAAACTGTACTCATTCTGTCACGTAGCCTGGGATCACAAATCTGGCATTATCCTACTGTCTTTCATAGTGCTTTTGACTTCTCTAATAATCTGCTGTTTCAACAATGCCCCAATATATCACTGAACCAGAGGTGACACAGAACAATATATCACATCTGGTTACAGTCATTGGCCGTGTCAAACAAAATTTTATTATACCCAAAAAGTCTGAATGACTTCAGCTTCACTATTTAAATGAGTATTGACAGAATAAGTCTCAAGATATTTATAGAATTTAATCATAGCAAGTTGTGGGGCTTATTTACAGTCTGTTGGGGTTGTCTTTTCCAGTATTTGTTTCAAATGCCTTTGTGACTCCTACGTCCTTATCAGAACTGTAAACAACTTTATCATCACCAAATCCTTTCCTGCTACACCCTGCATGAATTAACAGGTTGAATTTGTGAGCCATAGTATTTTTATTTCTATTCATCATGCAGAAATCTGCAGTTTTCTGTCCTCTGTCATGTTCCAGGTTAAATAGAATTAAAGAATGGCAAAAAGCACAGGCATCTTCCTTTAAAAAAACAAAAACAAAAACAAAAACAAACCCCAAAAAACTAAGCAAGCTAGTTTACAGTGAAATACAGTAAATGGGGAGCCTCTGATTAACATGTGGGCTGAGCTTTCTTGCAAGCTAGGACTTTATTTCAGAAAGGCTAAGATGAAACATCTAGTGAAATTTCCACCAGTACAAAGTAAAAAAGGTAACCATTTAAACTATTAAATACTTGCACTTGGGTTCCAAGCAGGCAGAGGTTATACCTATACTGTTGAACACCATAAGATGTTCCTGGACATTGCAACTTAATCAGGTATGCTTTTAAATTATTAAACATTCTCTGGGAGAGTTTTGGCCTAGGGTAACTCGTACTCTCTGTGTTTCACATCCATATCCTCAGGCTATGAATTAGCACAGGTCAGAGACCTCCTCACACCACAGTTATTTATAACTGCCCTGCTCAGGAGGCTAAGAAAGACCAACAGCGCGGATGCAGACTCGTCAGTGCTCACCAACTTCATTGCCGGTGTGTGGTCCTCAGCACATCTAATTTGCTAACAGATGCAGCCAGCGAGTCCCGTTGAAATGGTGGCTACTTTAGCAAGTCACAGATATAATCGTCTAATGTTTTCTACAGAAGCCCAAGTCACAGAAATTAGTATCACAGCCTATTTTCCAGCCAGAATGTAGAAAGACCATTTCCATTAGCTTCAGTGAGAGATGAATCAGGTTTTGTAGGCAAAAAGCTATAGACAAGTAAAACGTCAAGGAAAAACAATTTTTTTCTCCTCTGAGATTGCCAGTCCAAGCGTGGTACTCATAAAGTTCCAACAGCTCACATAAACTTCTGAAAATTTGGGTAGAGGCTATATGAGTTGGACTATTTGACACTTATACCCTTCATCTAAAACATTACAAACCCAATTTGTGCAGCCTATTCCTGAGTCCTGAGTCACAGCCACGTCAAATGCAGCCCCTATATCCAGGGATGATGTTTTGCACCCAGTGGTGAGGTAGGGCAGACACCAAGCAGGACTGCTCTTGCCTTGGGAGAAAGCAAGCCATTGGTGAAAGTTAATTTCGCCAGGTTTTTCTGGGATCCAGCTGAAAGCTCAACCCTTTCCCAGCCATGAAGGGTCTCTAATTCACACCATGCTGGGAACTGACATTCTTTCATGTCTTTGGGGCATGTGGTGCATTTTCATAGCTCTCTGTCATGCGGAAATGTTGATGTACAATGAGTCAGGAAGGTGGATCCGGCCTTGATGCTGTCATTAATCAGTATGAAAAGCTTAAATATGCCAAAAATGTACACCTTTGTGCACAGAATTTTTAAAGAGATTATGTACTCAGCTGGTTGAATATTGCTGGCCCTACATCATACTGTCCCCACAAAACACATATTAATCATTTATACCAGTGAAAGAAGTTAAGGCTACAGAACCATTCATCCCAGTTAAGTGAGACTCAAGGGATACTGCTTATAGAGGCTTTCTCACAGATTTCTATCAAACTGACAACAACCAGTGCAACTTGCGCCATCAGCAAAACCGTGTATTGACTATTGGTCTTCTTTCAAAGGGACAAATGCTACTGTACTATATATTCCCACCTAACACCTCTAGAAATGTACAGCAGAGATTAGGTATAGATTGCTATTTTTCCTAGAATGTATATATAGATTACAGTGTACATAAGCGCTTAACTATGTGAAATAAAGGAATTAAACTTGACATTTATAGATAAAGCAAGTCAACAACTACTTGGCTGCACCTTTTTATGGAGTTTCTCTCACATACTTTTCTAGGCATAGGTATTTCATGTAACTCCATGAAGTAAGTCTTACTCTCTTGGGCTTTTATTTTGTCAGAGGAGTGTTTTTCCTGTTTTCCCAGATGAAACATTTTACTCCTCCGCAAATAATTTACTCCTTCCAGGGAAGACTGAGGGGTGTCAGGGTGACAGCCACTGCAACAAGTGATGGTAGTGTTGGAGCAATGCCGCAGCCCATGAACTCCCAGATGAATTACCGGGTTACTGAGCTTCTGCCTGAGTTGGTTTGTTTGGCTGGTTGGCTTTTTAACACAAAACTGACTGAAAAGGGTTCTCAAAAATCTTTTCTCATCAATACGGCATACAGTATTCTACAGACTACAACTGCATTGAGGGAACCCATAGGCATTTATGGAGAGCAAGAAACAGTCTTTTCTTCTTTATCCAGGTCTCATACTTCTTTTTTTTTTCTTTCTTTTTTCTCTTTTTTTTTTTTCTTTTGTACTGAAGAACAACTCATATTGACTTTTGGATAAACTCAGCATTGAGAATGAAGATATTTTGCTAATCCAGCTGCTTTCAGTTCCCTGCAGAGGAAGTTTTTTTGGATCATCCTGACAACCTTCCAATAACCTTCAGAGACTTTTTTACCCATATTGTAGCACTGGCCTCCAAAAGCTTCTCAGTTTTAATCCTTGTTCTGCTACAGGGGTCCTTTTTACTATTGAGTGGTCAATTAATACTTCAGTGCTCCATTTCCCCACAAACATCAAGGGATATTGTGAAAATAATTGAAAGTTTTTGACAAACCTCTCATTAGCAGCAGATTCATTAAAATTTTATTTAAAAAAAAAAAGAAGAAAAGAAGAAAAGAGAAGGACTCTCCAGCTGATATTAGAAAAGAGTATTTTATGCAGAGGAGACAACAATTCTGAGAGGAAAAAGTTTGAATGTGTTCAGTGTGACTTCTGTTCTCTAGAAATAAAAGCTCCCTCTCCACTTTTCAACCCTGTGCTGACTTCCAAGTACCCTTTTACACAACCTGAGGAAGGAGCTGCTAGGTTGATGCAATAAAATCACTGGGTTCTTGGCTTTTTAATGAAATATTTATATAATCCTCAGACACTGGGGTAATATTCATCCCTTCTCTGTTCCCTTTATCGACAGAAAGTGAGAAAATACTACACACCCCCTCAGCCCCTGTGGGATGACTGCTGTGGTGGGAGAGACACACATGAAACAGAGGGGTCTCAGCCCAACACTAAACACTCAATGGATCAAACACAGGACATGGGAGCTGGAGGGGCAGATCACTAACGCCCCACCTCCTGTGGCACACACTGACCATAAACCAAATAAACTGGTTGAAAAAAGCTGAAAGGAAGGAATTTAAATCAGGGGAGCTGCATTCTTCTCAAGTTTTTCCATCTACCTGAGTAGTGCTATGTGTAGCAATAGTACACGTGAAGTTCTTGGGCAGAAATTAAAAAGGCTGATGCCATCCCTGTCATGTCTATGATGTTCTTTAATAGCCAAATTAACAGCTGGGAAGCATATCGTTGTAGACAGCTATTCAAAAGCTGTCTTTCCCCAAAGAGGCATCCTGCCTCCTGTATCTGCTAATCCATTCCTGTTGATGGATTTGATAAATAGGCCTTTATATTTGCACCTCAAAAGGGCACTTTCATGGTCCCTCTAAAGACCCTCAGACTCAGTGTAACTTGCACATATTAACTTGCATTAAAAGTTTTTGGGGCTAGAGCCCTTGGACACATAGCACGAAAAGAGATAGGTTTAAGGGAAGGTGAGCCAAGGAAGAGTTACAACAAAACTGCTGCTTGCATTGTGTAAGTGTATTTGTTTCCTAAGAGTCACAGATGTAATTTTTTCATTTGTTAATTACCACCTCTGATTGTAGTATTCTGCTGCATTTCTATATAGAGCCCCCTTCCTGAACAGTGGATTGCAAAAGGGCTGTAAATATGTTTTGCACTCAAAATCAATTCCCAGTGCAACAAGAAGGCTTTTATTTTCCCTCCTCCACCTACCTGTTTATTTTTTTCCCCTTTAGTGGGTAAGACAGCCCTCCCATGTGGGGTAAGCGGCCCTGGGAGTGCAGCTGAGTGGAGGAGGAACAAGGAGCAGCTGCAGCAAAGGCAGCCCCACCACTGCCAGCCACAACTTCTCACACTCGCAGTACGTCGCTCTTTTAAATGAAAAAGGAGGCCTTAATTGGCCTAGAGAACTGCTCAGGACCTGCTTTTAATAGGTACTGAGCAGCGATTCATGGCCACTGAGTATTTCCTCATTCCTTGGGTTTCGGATTGAGGCAGCTCTGTGCTTCTCAGGGGCTGCTTAGGTTTTACCAGCTCAAACTTTCAGGTATCATGTCCCGACAGAAGTCAGCATGTCAGCCGTGTACTAAGAGGCACAAACAATGTTGTTATGCTTTGCAATCAGCTACAAGATTTTGCTTCTGACAGTCAGTCGGCAGGGGTCTTGTTTTGAGCCTTTTTGAAGTGTTCCCTGCACCTCTGGCTGACCAGCATGCTCTTCTTCAACACTGCACAAACATTGAGGCGTCTATAGAGAAAATGTGTGACTTTTCTGTACAGCGGGAGAATGTATTGGAGTGTTGGGTGGCAGAATCAGATGAGAGCAAAAAAGAGGAAAGTGCCTTAAATATTATATTTGAATGTGTTTTAAAATATTCTTAAACTGACAACTTGCAGTGTCCACCGAAGCAGCAGGAA
>NW_010193410.1:42966-44837 GCF_000695765.1 Mesitornis unicolor
TTTCTGATTTCAGTGTCAGTCAGTTTTGCTATGCACCAACAGATGAGCTTGCCTGCCATCTGATCAGGACAGGTCTTTATTCTCCCTCCTGTCTCTAAAGGGCTCCTTCTCCTTCCCTGGCTCTCTCATCACATGGAAGTCCATTCAAGAGGTGAAATGAACAGAATGCCCTTTTGCTGTAACTAAATGTGGACTTCATTCAAAACTCCCTTAAAGCTCACACTTAATTAAAACCCTCTCATTCTGAGGAACCGATTTCTGAGGTCAAGTTGCCCTGACTTGCTTTGCTGTCCTGTGCACACCCAACCAAAGAGAGGATAAAGTAAATTCCAGTGTATCTGTGGCACCTGTAGTAAATCCCTTAGAAAGAAAAAAAAAAAAGGTTGTGCAATATGTATACTATTCTAGCCTCTTGCTATGTTCAAATACTGAATGACAGCTGAAAAATATCCTCTGTGGCTGCAACTGCTGAGGAACACTGCAGTAAATCCTGTTTATCTGCATTGTTGCTGTTTTCTGCAGTAGCGTTTTCTATAGTATTTTCTATAGCAAAGCTTCCCACCGGTGCTGGAATCTGTCATCGCTCTTTGCAGTGTTTGTAGCTGTCAGCCTCCATTGTGACTCTGCTGTGCCCCTTGGCAGCCTGGGATGGGAAGCATCAATAAGGATCCAGTACCGGATCACACACGTCACTTTAACCGAGTATTAAAATGTAGCAGCTTTAATCAGCTGGATTGGTGTGTCTAGGCAGTCTTTTGAGGGATGCCAGAGGCTGATGGTGAGATCAGGTATCACCAATATCTGCACAGATGCGTGCAATTTCTGACAATACAGACTCTGAAGGCGTTGCTTTGGGACATCAGCATGAATGAATCTCATGAGTAAGCAGGGAAATACACCAAGATGCTTAAGATTCTCCTTTCCTGGAGATATGCAGTGGCGTGCCTTAGAGTAATCCCTTCTCAAAATCAATTTGTAATAGCAATTATTACATTTAGCTTTTGCTTTGTTTGAACCTCATCCTGGGCAAGAGTAAGATGATTTGGATAAAAGTCTAAACCAAATTAATCTCTTAGGTTTCTATGGTTCCTTAATTGAACTTAAATTTTTTAGCGTATTTTACATATAAAATTCTTTTATCTAAGAAAGCTAAGTTTACGTTACTTTTCTATCCCAGTTGCATTTATTACTAAAGCAGGATGAGGCAGTCTATGGATCTTTAATGACGTTCAGTGGTCGCAAATTATACAGCATTCACCCTGAAGCACACATTACTGATGGCATTTTATTTCTCTGAAGTATCACATTTGGTATTTCCCAATAGAGAGCACTTTTGACTTAAAAAAAGGGCTGTATATTTTTTTCTCCCTGCCTTGGCTGTTTGCTGAATGGGTTCTTTGCTTAAGCATAAAGTGAAGATGATATCCAGAGTTTAGAGTCAGTAACCCATTATGCACCTGTCCTGGTTTACTGGGACAGAATTTGAGAGTCAGTTTTCTGTTAAGAAAACTGCAATTTTGTAAGTACTACAACACTCTATTTTATGGGAATGGGGTGATAAAAACTTTGTTATAGCTTTTCAGCTAATTCTGATATGCAGGTTACCATACTGATCAAGGTTTTTGACAGTCTTGAGTAACCAGGTGCAGAGGCTGGAAGGAGCAGAAACCTAAGGCAGTTGACTCTAAACTGATCCCAGGCTGACCAATTAATACCATTCTTATTACATATGTTGCATTCACTATAAATTGGGGAGTTTGCTGGGGACAGTTCTGCTCTGCTTCTTCCTCCTGCTCCTTTTTCCTCACTCTTCCATAGCTGACATCTTGAGAGGGGCTTATTTACCATCCTACCCCTGAGGCCTACTCCCC
>NW_010193411.1:0-13854 GCF_000695765.1 Mesitornis unicolor
GGAGGCTGCCGGGACCGAGGCGGGGGCGGTTGGCCTTCGGCGCCGCGAAGGGTGTCACCGTGCCTCGGGAAATAACCAAAATTCTTCTGGTGTTTCGTGTAGTCAGGTGTGCGCCGGGCGTCGAGGGGAGCGCGCCCCGTCTCGCTGTTGCCCGCGATGTAAAGGGGCGCAGGACGCGTGTGCCCCGTCGGCCCCGAAGCCGCTGGAGGTAAACGGAGAGTGAGGCCGGAGGGACGTGGGTGAACGGCTTTTGGGTGGGCTGGGGCAAGTGGCTGGGGTGGGGAGGGCCAACCTTCACCAGCCCCCCCAACTTCACTGCCCTGGAGGTTTGGGCAGGAACAAGGTGGAACTTGGAACTTGGTGGAACCAGGGCAAGGGGTCGGTTTGGGGCTCGAAGCAGGTGCTAAGCAGCCCCTCTGGAGCTGTGCAGAGCATCGCCTTGGCCTCCGGGCCCACGGGTTGTCTTGGACCACTTCAGCTCTGAAATGGCTTATTGCGCTTCCTTAAATTGCTTTAAAGAGACAGTTTAAAGAAGAACTGTTCTCTGTTTAAGGAAACTTTTGTGTTTAGATACTTCTTGTTAATTAGTGTCTTTGCTTACAGTATTTGAGCTATAATAGGGGTGGTTTTCTTGCAAGGGTTTCTGTGAAGCTTTCTCAGCATGAGGGCTGGGGTTTGGACACCTCCAGTCGATAGCAACCGATGCAGAACTGAAATTGGCGCTTGGGTTTTGCTTTGTGCGCAGCTTGGAAAGAGCCGCAAACAGGAAGGGCAAAGCATGAAAACTGTCTTTTACCTTTCAGTAGCTTAACAAGGGAGATAATATTTCTTAAAATAGTCTTTTGACTTGAAAACGCCTGTCTGCCCTCGGAGTATTGTATCAGTGCTGTAATTTCTGTTGCTTTTGTAATTCTGTCTGAGTGGTAGTATAACTCCACCTAAAGAGTGATGAATTGAGGAAACCAGCTGTGTCGCCGAGAGTGGCTGTCTGCTCCGAAATGCTTCACCGTTGTGAGTTTTGTCGTTCTTTTTCTTACTGACACGTCATTAGCTCTCACTGGTGCTGGCAGATCAGTCAGATTCTGCAAGGGATTTAATGTGGGAGTTCCTGAGACTTTCAGGCAGTAATGGATGAAGCCATGGAGAAGTAAAGTAGTGCGTTAGCCAAGGTCTGTGCTGTTAATGAGAAGCTGTCAGAAATGAGGTGACTTAAAGGGAAGTTTTAGATGGAGCTCCCTTGCCTTTGTGATATCTGCAACTTTTTTACTTTATAGAAGCAGTGCATTTCCCCATGGCCCAAGCTGGAAATGCTGTCTGATTATTCTGACATCATTATCACATTGCTGTAGTGACTTCATTATGCTGGGAATGCCATGTTCACATCCTGTTGCTATGGAAAAGATCAGTGTAATAAATAAAAACATTTAATGTTCTGTTCATCACTGTGGCAGAAAAAAAATGCCATTGGTTTGTTGACGTGACTGCCTGAAGACCGACAGTGTATTCCGACAGAAGTTTTGACTGCCGAGTTAGAAAGTGGGAAATTGTCCCTTGCAGCTCTCAGCAGATCGTCCCTTCCTCCTCTGTGTTGTGCCGGGTAGCAGAAGTTGTGAAATCCTAGTTTTGGAAATGAGAATGAGTGTATGTATGTCGTTCTTCAAGGTGGAGTCGACAGGAAGTGCTGTGCTCGCATACGCTGCTGCTAAAAATAATCTGTTTTCATGTGCAGTATTTTCTACACACCAGGAGGAGAGGAGCGCTGGTGTTCTCTCCGACTCAGATCGGCCACAGAAAACTGAGTTAAACTTCTCAGAAGCAGATATTTCTTTGTAAACGTAGGAGAGAGTGTCCGGAAGAGTGCAGTTGGTCTGATCAGGGACCACGCAGGCTGTAAAACCACCCTCGATGGTGCTTTGCAGGCCCCGCTGGTGCTGCAGACCCAGGAGCCGCGGCTCTGAGGGCACAGGGGAAGCTCAGAGCGGTGTCTGCCCTCACGTGTCTGGGCTCTGCTGTGGCCGTTTTTAGGGTAAGTAGCTTTGCTGAAGATTTTAAGAGGCCTGCGTGCCAAACGGACTGAATTACCAGCACAGGATAATGCCAGTGACACGTTAATGCTTTTATTTGGAGACCGATGTTTACGCAGTTTATCAAAATGGTTTGTATTTGAAACCCTAAGCTGCAAATATACAGACACAGACTATTTGCGATACATTTCGTGGCTGTTCATCCAGTCTGAGGGCTGTTCTTAAAAAACTGAAATGTAATTGGATAGTAGTCGTGTAACATGAGGACATACTCCAGCATAAGAGTTTTAATTGTATATTGAATCATAGTCTTAGGTATAAACAACTCTAAACGTTTGTTTGTGCTATATATTGCAGGGTATTTTCTTGTGCCAGTGTGCTTGGTGGCACTTTGGACTTGTGCTTTGCATTTAGAGAACAGGTTGCTTCTGTGCAACTTTATAGAGGCTCTTAAAAAGCATCGTTAAAGAGGAATCCTAATATTCAGGAAACAGGAACATGTTATCTGTTGATGGCAGAGAGAAGGAAGTGAATCTTCTGAACATACGTGAAGTTCCAGTCTTTACTCTGTGTTTGAGATGTTTTTGCTCGTAGCTGTTTGAAATTCAGCTTTCTCCTTGGCCTGCCGAAATCGGTTCTGGGCTGGGTCAGCTGGGGACCCGATCCGCTCTTTTTTAGGATTATATGGGTGCCTTCCTACCTCATTGCTTTCTTTTCAACTCTGATGAGCGAGATTATGTTAAACATTAATACACTTCTGGTAGCTTTGTGTGTTTAATTCTGCAGAAGCAGATTCAAGAGATCCCTGACTTTAAAACTCGGTCAACTCCTGGGGCTGTGCTTGGATTTTTTTTTGGCATTAATTTGAGGTAGGGTTTGTTTTGGGTTTTTTGTTTTTTTTTAAGAGGAAATAGTGGGGATGGTGGCTAGCGTACAGCCTGAGTTCATGTTATGCTGGTCTCTGAAGTAGTTCTTGATTTGGTTTTACTCTTATTTAATAGGAACTTAAACAGAGTTTTACTGATAGCATCTTTCTAAAGGGGTGCTCGCAAATCCTAGGATCAAATTTTGACTTAGGCACTTTGCAGAAGCTTCTGAGCCTGGAAATATGACACTTAACGGCCGAGGAAAGTAAGGATTTGGGGAGGTTGGAAAGAAAAGTGAGTCTTGCCCAGCTGTCCCGTTTGACCCAGTCTGGCTTGTCCAGATGCTAAAGCTCGTGTGAGAGGTTTGGTTTTATTTGCTGCAGTACTGAGGTCTGGTGGCAGCCAGGATTTGAGATTATTTGGATTCCTAGTCTGCTCTCAGAGTATAAATTCATGTCCTGAAAAGTTGATCTCTCAGACAGCTTTTCCGAGGATGAAGGAGGACCCAAAGCTCTGCTCGTGAAGTGCAGGTTTGAAGGAGGCTGCAGCTGCATTGGCCCCTGGCTGCTCTTCAGCAGACACAGTACAGGATGCTTCGCACTGCTGCAAATACCATCCAGTTCAGTGTATTTCAGTTAAAATAGAGCACACAGTTGTGAAGATGAACTTATTTCAATCCTACGTATACAAGTCATAAATTGAATTAGTCAGTCCAAGAAGAGAGGCACTGTTCTTGAAGGTAAAACATTTCCCAGAATGGTTGACTTCTTTTTAAGCTGTTCAGTTAGAAGTAGCAGTAGGTAACTCATCCTCTGCACCTGTACAGTAAGATTAGAGTGCTTATGCAAGTCGTAGATTTAACTCCTTTGCTTTGCTGTTGAATTTTTATTGTTGAGCATTCAGGAACACTTGGGAGCAAGAACTGGGCAGGAGCCTGACTGGGCCAGTTGAGGTTCCTCTGCACCAATTTTAGAATGAAAAAGAAAATCCGTGTTGGTTAAATGAAGAGCTGTTGAAATAATATACCAGAAGAGAAAGGATTAAAGTAAGCGTGAAGAAGATATACTTTCATTAATAGCTTCTGAGTAAGAAGGACATAAAAATAAAAATCTGATGTAAAGTATCTGTGGGTACACTTTTAATATAAGTATGTTGAAATAGAAATAACCTTTGATTCACCTGTATACATCCTTGCAACCTGCATGTTGAGAAAACAGTACCTAGCCATATGACATTAATTCAGTGTAGCTTTTAGCTTTCTTCCCTGGAAGTCCTGCACCACCTGGGAAAGTCATTGCAGCAATGATAACTTATTTAAATGTTCTTGGATAGTTCAAGTTCAGTTTAGATTTGTGTTGGAGACAAGTCTGTGTTGGAAGTGACTTGGCAGGAGGTTGTGGTGCCCAGGTCTCACCTTGCTGGCCGGTTCTGCTCCGAAATCGTGTGTAGTTTTCAGCCAGATCAGTTCTTGCCGTCCTCGTGGTGTGGTGGTGCAGGTACCGGCACTGGCAGAGGGGAGTTGTGAAGAGGAGAAACTGCAGCTCCTGGCACGGCTGACCCAGGGCAGCATCGTTGTCGTGCTGGGGCTGCAGTGGAGGTGATGTGGTGGCTCTCAGCTTTGCCTGTTCCTTCTGGCCTGCAGCTTATTCTGGATGCTGGATAAATAGGTGAATATTTGCTCTGTCCTCAGCGCTAACAGTGTTACTTGCAAGGAGCAGCCTGCATCTATAGGAGTTTATATTGAGCTGCCTTTCTGTTGTAACAAATTTAGGATCTTCACTACTTGTTTTTTCACTTGTTTAGGGTCTTCACTGATTTCTTTTCACTTGGCTTTGCTTGTTGTGTTGGTGACTTTTCAGACATCACCTGTGAGTTGAGTTTACATGTTGGCTGAAACCATTAGGAGATAAACGGCTCGTTATTAGAAGATACTTGTGATAGTGGTAATTTTGTTAATTATTGCCTATTTGCGGAGTTCCCTTCTGGAGAAAGGGGAGTGCAGGGAGAAGCTGTGTAGACCCTGGTGACGGAGCATCAGTCAGGACAGCCCTTACCTGCTCAGCTGCTGGTGTTTCTGCTTTCTGTTCTGGTGCTGGACCCACTGGTGCCATTTTGCTGCCAGGTTTGGTGTGAAACAAGTTTCGAGATCCAGAGCTCTGACCAGGACAGAAACTGGTTATTGAGAGATCGGTTCTCCCACTGCAGCAATCAAGGTAGCCCATTAATGATATTAAAATGAGGAGGCTGTGGGAAGATGGGTGGTGTTCAAGGAGCAGGCACTGAGTTACATTCCTAATCAGAAATGGTGTGTTTAAACTTAAATTGCATTCATCTGCTGAGGGAGGATCCTTTGAGGGGTGTGTGTGAAGAAATGGGATACTAGAAACCCTCCCTAATTTTGACTACCGATCACTTTGGGCTTCATAACTTCTCACAGCAGTGTAGTAGCCGGTACATCCAGCTCAAGGTGGGGTTTGAAGCTGTGCAGGTTCAGTCCCTGTGGCACAGGAGCCCACAGGCCGTGACAGGGTGCTCGTTCCTCCCCGTGTGAGCCGGCTGGAGCAGGTGGGGCAGCTCAGCGTGGGTCTGGATGCGGCCGCACGCAGACGGTGTTTTGATGTGTGCTCCGAGTGGCCCAGCAGGTATCGGGTGCTGGGCGTTGGGAAATACCTGCTATACCTGACCAGGCACTTCCTCAGCGCAGCTGTGGTGGCTCCATGTGAACCCAGGGGAGAGCGCGTGTTGACTTCTTCTGAGTGAGACGTGCAGATACTGACAAGCGCAGACCTTGGTGTGTTTTGAAAGCTGCTATTTGTTTCCTTTGGATGAACAAAATCCTTAATCTCAGGGGAAAGTCTGACCCTCCGCAAGGCTTTTGTAACAGGGAAGAAGCAGGTAACGTAGGACTAACAGCAGAAAAGGAAGCTCCAGGGCTGCAGGTGTTTGGCTTGGCTTCCTCACCCTTCCAACTTTGCTTGGCTGAAAATATGGGGAGCCAGGCAGCAGCAGCCCTGTCGAGCAGCTGGCCTGAGTCATTATGGTTTGTTATTTATTTTGAATATTGATAAGATGGAAAGTATCTTGATTCATCTGTGACACTGAAACGAGAGGTCTGGCTATGTCCATGCCAGTGATGGCTGAAACAGGTCTTTATTAATCTCTTACATGAGGCAGTCAGAAGTACGTGCTGCCCTGGTGTGCCGTACGCTGACGTAAGGAGCACGACGAGCATTTCTGTGATAGGTAATTGCCATCACGACAGAGTTACTGCAAAAACCTGCTTTTTGGAAGTGCACTGCAACTGGTAGCACCCAGCACACGTCCACGGGCTGCACTGCACAAGTGCTGTGCTGGAGCATCACAGGAAAACGTGGCCATGTTTCCATCGTGGCTGGAGCTGCAAATTCAAGGCTGACTGGGACGTTTGGGGGTTTTTGTTGGATGCTGTGATGATGTCATCTGGAGTGTTATCACACTGAAAAAATTCAAATTTGCCACATTTAGCTGAGGGTTTTGCGTGTAAATCCCTAGCAGTGAAAGCTGCTCTTTAAAAGCTCTGAGTATCTATGGCTGTGATGCTTCAGGAGTGAGGCCGCTGGTGAGTAATGTGTGTGGAATCGGACATCTCACATTTTTAACACGTTAGCTGGGAACAAACCCTCACTCGGGAAAGCACTGGGTATGTGGGAGGAGCAGTTCAGCTGGATGTATTGGTTGCAGGGCCTTTTATGTTGCTTTTTCTGTAATATTCTTTTCTCTAATGCAAATAAACTTGAAGTTGTAGGGAGAGGCTGCTGAGAAGAGGAAAAATTTCATTACAGACAGCTGACATGCAGAGTAATATCTTTTTATACGCCACCTACCACGTGATGGTGTAAAGTAAATCATAGTTCACTGGGTAAGGTTATTTCTGGCGCAATTCTCCTTTCTGTGTGAGCAGGCCCATTGCAGCAGATCTCGCTTTACGCTGAGGTTTGATGTGTTGGTTCTGTGCTGGGTCACCGTCCCTGGGTACGGGCCTGAAGAACAGAAATCTTGATGGATTTGGGAAATAAATACAGGTGAAGATAAAGTAAATTTAGCCAACTGTTGCTTTCAGCTTTGGATTATAACGCTAATTGCAGTTGAAAATAGCATTAAGATTAAAGATATGGACTGAAACAGTTCCAGGCAGCTTTTCTTACAAAAGATTCATGCATTTAGGGCTTTTAACTCATCAGATCACTTATAAAGTCACGGGGATCGTAATGTTGTTACGGCTTTGTTGTGTTTCATGAATGCGCCGCGTTGGCATATTGATCACTAGAACACACTCGAATTTAGAATGAAGCTTTTTCAGGAATCTCATTTGAACTGATTCAACAGATGTTTTAGTGCTGCAGGGCACTTTCCTCAATGGTGTGATTCCGAGGAAGTGGGTATGTTGCTTTATTCTCTAATTTCAGTACTCTGTAGCCTCTCTCTGTTAAATGCTGTGTTTGCTCCACGCCTCACTGTGAACACAGTATGAGCACAAGCCAAGGTAGCACCAAAGCTGCTGGAGCAGAGCGTGCTGTTAGCAGGTGTCAGAAAAAGCTGAGAGGCTCAAACTTTAGCGTTCTTTTCGTGCCGAGTTCACAGTAACTGCATCTGGAAGGGCAGAAGTGTAAAAGTTCCTAAATGTACGTGAAAACCAGTGGTGATAGTGCCGGTGTATGGGGATATTTGCTGTATTTGCAGAGTTACCCTGGAAAAAGGAGGTGAATGGGAGTTTTAGCTTGGGTGGCAACGTGTCCTAACCAAAAGTCAAAGCACAGACATTGCGGGTGATGGCAATTAATTCAAATTAAGTGTGGTTCGTTCTGAGGTCCTGCTCAGAGTGCAGAACTGAGTGTCTGCAGGCCGGATGTTCATCACATTTGCATATTAAAATGGGAGAGATTTTTTTTTTCCTATTGCCTTGCATTTTATAATTTCGCAGACATAAAGGAGATGATCATGAGGTGGAAGGGCAGAACTGGCTGGTGCTGCAGGCTGTGTCCTCCCTTCCTCGTCTGCTCCTCCGGGAGCAGCAGTCAGCGCCCGTGGTTTGGGGTTTGCTGCTGTTTCAGGACAGCTGTATAACAACCTATTTTGGTTGTAATCAAGCTTGACCTATAAATACTGAAATGGCTCACACAAAACTGATTTAAACTGCCAGAGCTATTTCCTTTAGGGGTTGGTGTCACCTTTTATTTTCCATAAAGGAAATTCCAGAATGAGCTGTCGGGGTAGTTTTGCCCTTTTAATCCTGGCCGATTCAGGACTTCCAGACTTCAGAGCCCCCTGGAGCAGATTTGTTCCTCGACCATCCTCACCGTGATGCCCTTCAGGCCCCAGCTCTGAGTGGTGATAACGCTTTTGAACATTCCTTCAGTTAAAATCTTTGCGTAGAAGAAAATTTCATTTTTTGTTATAGAAGAAAATTCAGTTTCTGCCCCCCTCTGCCATCGGGCTCCAGGAAGCAGCAGTAAGGGACTGAGCTGAATACTGAAGGATGAAGCACCGTGCTAACTGACTTCATTTCATTATAAAAAGTAATGAAACCGTTACTTTTTCTCTATTTAAAGTTAATTCTTTACATTGTTCCTATCAAGCCTTAGAATTTACGGTGAAAACGTTTCGAGAGGTACAGCTCTACTTGACAGTGCTAAAATACATCCATCGTTAACTGTATTTAGGTACTCGCTACATGGATACCCATTGCTGCAGGGGTTTTATTTGAACTGATAAACAAAGTAGTATTAATAAGTGGCCATATGGTAAGTGGGGCTTTTCATTCAAAAATCCTTGTTAAAAGAGGCGTTTAATTAGCTGTGGTTGCGTGGGAACAGGAGGTGTTTGGGTTGCTCGTGGCTGACGTTCACTAAACAGTAAATTGTTTTTAAGGCAGTGAAAATCTCTAGGCTGCATATGCAAACCTGACCTTTAGATCAGCCTGCGTGGTCAAAGCCAGTGTATGCACTCACACTGATTATTGCAGCTTTGCCAGGAAGATTTAAAGAATTTCAGTATTTTCTGGAATTTGTGAGTTAGCTCAGTCTCTTGAAAAGCCGGGCAGTGGTCCCTGCGAATAGATGATGCAGTGCTAGAGGCTTAGTATTAGTGTTAGGATTTATCACTGATGGGTACAAATGCATTCAAAGAGCAGTTTAAACCTCTACAGGTACAAACCAGTTTCAAAGAAACCTCCATCAGGAGGAAGCTGTGTTGGTCCCCATCAAAACTCGATGGTGGATCCCAAATCTGGACAAACTGGATCCAGCCCCAGCAGCAGCCGGGATCTGGTCACTGTTACTGCAGCAGTCAGATAATTAAAGTGTAAGCTGCAATTGCAGTGACAATCTATGCACCTCATGTCACTTATTGACTCTAATTATATAAACCAGGAAGAACACAGTTCAGAACGTTGCCAGGCTACTATCAGCACAGCGAATTATTCTTACCAAGTATAATGTAGTTGGTGTTTTTCTATGGCTGAGCCTCCTAGAGTCTGTCCAGGGTTTAATCAGTATTAAAAAAGGTCAGAACATTTTTTCTACTAAAGAAAATGGAAGAAAAAAGATGTGCAGGGCTTAAAACTCAGTGGCAAGTCGTGGATGTGACAGACGACAGATGGAGGAAGTCCCACGGACGGCTTCTACGTCAGATGTTGGTGCCCTTTAACACTGACATGTTTTGCTGATGAGGAAAGGGGAAAGGAAGTATTTTTCTTCTCTTCTTCCAAAAAAGCTGCTGAGAACTCCTCTGAGCTGTGTGAACCCTGCTGCTGGAAGTGCTCGAGTGGCTTTAGAGGAGGAGAAATGGCTGAGGGTGACGGTGCCGGGGGGACAGGACCTCTCTTGTGCCATTGCCGGGAGGAGCTGGGCCATTCCTCACCATTCGCTGCCATAACGTGGCCACGCAGGACTTCCCATTAAGCTGTTTTATCTGTGTAATTGAGAAAAGTCTGTTTTCCCCTAATTGCACGCAGTTTAGGTGGATGTCTTTCCTCCTGTTTGCAGATCAGTGCTCATTAGTATTAAATTTGCAGCAGTGCTGCAGTGGGTTCGGAGGGGAGGCTGCCAATGGCAGTGACGTGGCGCTTTGTGCTAATTTGGGGATGCAGAGCCTGTTGGGCTTTGAGTTTTGCTGCTGGCTTCCCTTCCCCGGCCTTTGGCCGGCTGGCACACGTCCCTAGCAACTTTCTGCAAATGCAGACCAAGAAGACAGAAAATAAATTAGCCGTTTCAGCACGGCAAGCTTGAGCTGCCCAGAGCCCTGGTTCCTTGCCTGGAGTGCTGCTGTAGCAAAGCAATTTAAAATGAGTAAGCCGGCAGTCACTTCCATAGGAGTAAACACAGTGACGGTCAAAGCTGCAAGTTCAGCGTGAAGCTGGTTGCAGCAGGGGTTGCAGGCTGAGGAATATCAGTCTCGATGTGTTTGAGCGTCACATCACTTTGTCACATAGCAGAGCCATTGCTGTTTTAAAAGTCATTTGTTTCTCGGGCTTGTTTGTCTGTAGTTAATTTGCCCAAAGCCCCGGTTCATGCCCAAAGCCCCAGTTCAGCTCAGCACTGCAGTCACAGAGGATGACTCTGTTGCTGGAGGACTTTACTCCTAGCCCCGGCTTTTATGGCTCTGGCCCTGCATCAGTAACCTTCACCATGCACCGCAGAAAATGTGAAATGACGCAGAAACTGGGGATTTGGACCTGGTTCAGAGGAGCACACGGCTGGGACTGGAGGTTTTGAGAGTGGACGTGTGCAAGATGTGAAGGCTCTCTCTTACCTGTTCTGGCTGAACACCTCAAATAGCATCTCGGAGCAATGCTGCTTTGTGCCCTCCAATACCTGTCTGCATGTTTGGTTTGTCTCTGCTCTTTGTGTGCTCCTCTGTATTATCTTGGTTTCTCCAGTACTTCAGATCTTTGAAGTCACACTGCACTACTGCCTTCTGCTGAGTCTCGTCCTTTCCCCCTCTCATGTTCCTGGTTGATGCCCCAGGAGAAGTGGAGGAGCTTTTCTGTGCACCCTGAAGATGGAGATTGACTGCCCTGGGGAAGGGACATGGCAAGTGAGTCCATGGCAGTGATTTTTGTGATTTAAGTAAATTCTGTGCACCCTGACAGGGTAAGGCTATGACGGTGTTTGTCTCATCACATCGTAGGGGGGGTGTCTGTTAATTAATGGAGCGATTTGCAGTCAAACACGCTCTCGTTTGGGATCCACCGTCCCTCTTCCCAGCGCATTCCCGTAGCTCGCACGTAACGATTGTGTAATTGTCGACAGGTTTGATTAATATTGGGGAAGTATTTAATGTGCTTTCGACTTCATTGAGTAATTCAGCATCTCGGCACACGGTGTGTAACACCAGGGAGCAGATGGTGAGCGGAGCTGGCGTTGGGAGGTTTGCAGCTCACAGTTTGGGAAGCGCGGGTCCTTGGTGAAGCCAAGGGTAGAGCCCCACGTCTCTCCTTTCCAGCCTTCGCTGCTGGATCCTTCTTTTTATTGATCTGGGGTTTTTTATTGTGGATGGGATCTGTCAGTTTTAGTGCATTTTTGACCATATTACATCTTTCCTTTAAAGAAGTGCTGCATTTGAGTTTGTTTTGCAAACACGGCCGTGAGTAATGAAGGGATTTTGGTAAGAAATTGAGCAATGTTTAGTAGACACTTCAGAAAAAAATCCACCCCTTTTCATGGCCTGGTTTATAGTAACTTAAAAACTGGCATGAAGAACATTGACAAGTTCAAAATTAAACAGGTTTGTTTATAGTAGCCATGATTCAGTATTTAACTGCCAGGATCCAAACAGCCAAGACATGGCTGTAACGTCCCAAAAATCCATCCCTCCTGGGGCAGGGGAAAGGCGATGGCTGTGGGGACACCACAGCCGGCCTGGACGGGAGGCGCTGGGGTTCACGCAGGTGTCTGTGTTTCTCGCCCAAACCTGTAAAGTGCTGACAGCGCGTTTCCCCGTGGAAATGTTAAATATTTTGGTTTCCGCTTGTGAAAATCAGCCTGCCGGCAGGAGGGAGGTGCAGGTCATGAGCAAGGCAGTGTTCAGAAGGAGGTTATGCTCTTCTTGCTCTTCCCAGAGCTGGGTGAGGGGTGTTTGCTCCCCGTCCCTCTCTGCCTATCACCGAGCATCCTTCCAGGGAGCAGAAGAGGGCAAACGTGTGCCAGGTGAGACCGTTTCCCGTTGTCTCTAGGAACTGGTGCGTTTGGTTTGGTGTGTGCTCGGTTGGGGCCTCGCTTTTCCTGTTCCTTTTCCCTCGCCCTTTTTTAGACTGGGTCTCTGTGTTGTGCTTCTTGAGTGCAAATGCAGTCTGCGCTGCTGGGCTGTCGTCTGTCCTCAGTCCTGTGGCTGGGACTGCGTCAGCGCTTTCACTACAAATCCCTGTTTTCAGGTGTGGATCCAAGCAAATGCTCGCAGCAGGAGCTGCCCGAATGAACTCTGCTTTGCTGCAGACTCTCTTGTTATTCTGTTTGGAAATATATTTGACAAGGATTGTGACAATTTCATCATCTGTTTCCAAAGCATTTAGGTTTCTGTGGTTCCAAGGTGGCCCGTGCCCATGGCTTTGGAGTGTTGGATGCAGAGCTGCTAAAAAAATACTTTGGAAAAAAACCAACTAGGTTTTTGTTTACACTTCCTAAACATTTGCATCTGTTATCCCTTGGAAAGTTTCAGAAATGCTCTTGGGAGGGACCATGGCCATCAGTGCCCATTGACGCTCAGGGTAAGTCAGCACTTCCCAGGCTGCAGGCTCGGGGCTTGGTGTGTGCCTGTTTCCGCACCAGGCAGGACTGGGGGAGCCAGAACTGGGGTCAGCAGGGAAAATCCAAATAGGAGGTTTCCTGCAGACAGCACCTGCTCAGTGGTGTTACTGGTGGGTGTTGGTCTGCTACTCCAAACCCAGAGACACAGAGTGGGTGGCTTTCAGTCGTGCACCAAGACTTTGCTGGAGCTGGAGCTTTGAAGGGCTGGAGGCAGAGGAGCCTTTGCCTGCCCTGGCAGCAGGGTGGATCCACGGGTACGGTCACTGAAGTGGCACTGCTCAGGGTCAGTCCTGCTTGAATGTGAACTTGCCCAGGTGTCTGAAGGAGGAAGCGGGGCCGGGGCATGGCAGGGCACGTGCATGGGCTGGAGAGGTACGAGCAGGATGCAGAGTTCATTTCGGAGAGACCCTGATAGCATCGGTGCCCGGCGCTTCCGTTTCCTGCGCGGTGACTGCGCCTGGCGCTGACAGAGGCACGCTGCCGAAATCAGGCCTCGGCTGCAGAGGTACAACGTGGCTGCTCAGACATCGTGTGTTTCTTACAGGAAATAAACCTCATTAATGCTGTGAAGTAATTGCACTTTGTAGATGTTGCGGCAGTCATTGGATTTTACCATAGCAATGCTGACTGTGAGCAGTTACGTGATGGTTTCTCCTCTTTGCGATCACTCGGTCACTGGGCTGCTTTAAACGTAGCCAGCTTTCTTGTGTGTTCTTGATAATAGAAAATACTATGTTTTCACCTCCTAAAATGCATTGCAAACATAATACAACCTCAGGCAGGGTTAGGCCAACCTCAGTTTGTCTTCTATAAGTGAAATTTTGTGTAGAGTGTATTAGGGAGAAAAAGCCCAGTGGGAACATGGTGATTTGACTTAAGCAGTACCCATCTCTCCTGCAGAAGAAAGTTGGGTTTTGTTGTGGGAAAAGAAAATCCGGGGACAGGAAGAAAGAGCCTGGGGAGTGCAGGAAGCTCCGGAGCACTTGGAGATCTGGCTTTTGGGTGAGGGTTTGGTTAATCCAGTTTGTCAGAATGGATGGAGTCTGTTGATGTGTTAAAAAGTGGCCGTCCCTGTTCAAAGCCACCTGTTGGAGGTGCAGTCAGAGCACAGTGCCCTCAGTGGCATTTCCAGCCCTGCTGCGGCTGCCCCAGACACCAGCGCCTGCGCCAGCCCCCGCGCTC
>NW_010193411.1:13885-23310 GCF_000695765.1 Mesitornis unicolor
CGCCTGCCCCAGCCGCGTCGCTGCGGTGTGTGGGAGCTGTGGGGGAGCCGGTGCTGCCCCTCTGCCCTGCTCCCCCTCAACTCTCGGTCCGTCCTGGCCTTCTGACTCATTCGGTGCTGCCTTGGTTTTTGAATGCTGCTCTGTTATCTGCTGCTCTCTGGTGAGGCTTTCCCACGCCAGCACAGGCACAGCGTGCTGCAGGTGTGACAGCAGCGGGGAGGGAGTTTCGAGTAGGAAAGGGGATGTGGGAGCCCTGGTCCTGTTGGCTTTCAACAGGAGCTGGTCGTTGAGTGGTTGTTTAAGATTCCCAGCCCGGGTCAGCTGAACGTTGAGTGGTCAGAGATGGGGAGGGCACAGCCCCCGATGCGTCTTTGGGGGTGCAGTCCCTGGGGTCGAGGTGGAAGGCGTTGCAGGAGGAAAGGGAAAAGGTGAGACTTTGGAAATGTGTGTGATGTTTTTGCAAATGCAGTCATCAAATAACGGGGACAGGGAATTGTGGGCAGAAGTGGCAACTTTGCATAAATCCAGTAAAAACTGCTGTAAAGAAAACAAGACAAGCTATTTAGGTCGTGATTTGAAGACAGTGCTTAAGAAGAGAGAAGTGCTTCTCCCTGTGATGGCAGTCGTTTCCTACCGTGTCTGCAGGCTGTATTTTATTGCCATCAAATCTGGTAGACAAAAATAAGGAACTTGAAATTTTAATTTTAAAAAGAAAAACCTGTGCCGGACTTTTCACCTCAGAAAGTTCAGTTTTGGGTCACCTTAGTCTGGTTTACCTTAACTCAAGCCCAGTTTGTAAAGCATTTTTTTTAATGGCATAAGCAAATAAAAATTGTATTTTGCCATTGGCTTTCACTCCCCAATCTTTCACTGTCCTGGAGGCAAGGTTGGATTGTGCTGGAGTTCTTGGTTTCTAAGGTAATTTGATTCAAGTATTCAGAAATTGCCAAGATCTCCACTGATAAAGCAAAGAGCAAATTTTGTAACAGGCATGTTTTGATTTGAAACCATGAGGAGAAGATTTGATGCTTGCATACGATGTCATTTGAAAAATTATTAATTCTTCTTTCTTTCTTCTTTTCAGTCCCTTGTAGGGAGCCTGGAAAACCCTTCAGTCGGGCTGCTAACACTGATGAGAGATCTTTTATGCCAAGGTAGGAGTTTTTTAATGTTCTCAGTGTGTTCTCAGTGTTCAAATGAAGTTGCTAACTTGAAAGCATTGACGGTTGGGGAAATTTGAGAATGGGTAAGTGTACAATGCAGTGTTTAAAATAAAAAGTCGCCTGAATCTTATTTCCTGTAGCGGGGAGAAGAAATCCTGAAGTTTTGCATTTTCTTTCCTGATGTCCTCTGCTGTCGTACAAAATAGATCTGTGATTACAGCCCACGGTTTTTAAGGCTGTATCTGCTCTGATTTTTATTTCTCTAAGTCTTTTGCTATCGTCTTACTTAATGGAGGTTGTGTCATCAGTCATGGCCAATGTGTCATCCAGTTATGCAAACCCTTCAGCCCATGTGCTCTCACCAGTGTCTCCCTCACACTGAGCAGTGTCCTGCATTGCTGGCACTTGTAGCTCTGACAGTGTTTGGAGAAGGGAGGACAAACCAATAGGTACAAACTCCCTTCTTCAGATGGGTGAAATCGGACTCGGGCATTTGCCCTTCACAGGGTGTACGTCACATTTCGGGTCAGTGGGAAGCTGTTGTACCCACTCTTCCAGTGCTGTGTTTGCTTATCTTCTTTGTGTGGGCTTCTCTGTCCCCACCACCCAAATTCTAAACCTCTGGATGAGCTGGTGAAGCTTTAGTCACAGGAGCAGTTAATTTTTGTATCAGTTATCTCCTGAAAGGCCTTGGCCGCCCTCCCCGCAGCCTCTGCTCTTCTGCTGCTTGGGAAATACCCTAAAATACTCCAAAAGCTTTGCTTCTCTGTGCCTCGATTCAGCTGCTCAGTTGCAGCAGGGTGAAAGATGATTCATGCTGTTAAGAGAGCGAGTGCTGGGCTGAATAAAGATGCAGGTGAGCGAGTGCTCGGGGCAGTGTTTCAGGTTACAGCTTCATCTGTGTTTGCATCCAGCTCCAGGTCCTCCCTGGACATCCTCCTGTCATCCTGCCTGTACTGCCTCTCATTTTCATGTATTAAAACAAATATCCTGCATCTTTTCTTCACCCCTCCATCTGCTCCATGGGGACCTTCCCTCTCCCTCCAGAAAGGAGCTGGCATCTTGGGGCTGATGCTGTGAGCAGCTCAGGAGCTGTTTCTGTGGCTTCCTGGGCTGTGTTGGTGACAGCAGCAGCAGCCAAGAGCTGCTCCTGTTAAAGAATAAAGAAGAGGAGAGATTAATGCTGCGATGTCAGGTGTTATGCAGTGTAAAAGCAAGGTTTGCTCATTATTACAGGTGAAATCTGAACCTCGTTAATTTATCAGTCCGTATTTAAAGTGGAGGTGTGGGTGCTGGGTAGGTTGGGGAGTCTGGAGAGGGAGCCTGCTCTCGGGGCAGTGATGGGTTGGTAAACGTGAGGTGTGCCCCACTCTTGTCCTGCCCAAGCAGGGGATGCGAATGGGGAAAGGGAGCAGGAGCAAGGAGACATCATCAGCTTGTGCTTTATTCTGGTACCACGGCATTCAGAACTAACGACACCAGTTTCACACCACTTGTGACAACACTGAAAGTAATTTTTTACACTCCTTTATTATATTCACGAAAAGAAACACTTAATTTCATTCCGGTTTGAGACGTAGCTGCTTCACGGCACACAACTGCACTGGACAGAGCTCAGGATGGAAATGAATGCTGCTGTGTGTCGCTGTGCTGAGGTGGGCATAAACAGCTGCCAAGCGAAAAGCTGGCGAGGATGCAGCGTAGTAATTTCTGGAGCACTCTATTCACGTTGTATAAACAGAATAGCATTAACACACTTGTGAAAGAGCTACAGGGTAATTAAGGCGTGTGGGGTTTACAGTAATAAGGCTCATGCGTTTCAGGATCTTGGTTTCCTGTTGCACCTAAAAAAAAAATAAATCAGCAAATACTGTAGAGAAGAAATGAGAAGTCAGTCTTGTACTGCTCCCAGCTGAAACTTTCCCACTACTATTTTACTATAAATAAGAAGTGAAAGAGTTCACAGCTAAATTTAACCCTTAGCTCGGTTGCTTTCTGGGTTTTCCCGGGTGGAGCAGACTGTGGACTTGTAGGAAGATGAAGATAAACTGGATCGATAAGTTGCATTTATACTTCATAAAAAATGCATCACCTTTTAATTTCTAAGGATTATCAAGAGGAAAGCATTGTTAACTGGAATTCCCCTCTCTTCCCATCCAAAACCATGATTTGAAAAAAAGAGGAACTGAATGTTACTTCTCGGGGAAATTTTCAAGCAGAAGAGCTTACAGCTGCCAGAAATTTAACCAGAAATGTTATCAACATACTTGAGTGCGTAGACATTGCTCGCTCTGCCTTTAGATATTCAGCGTTACTGTTCTAGAAAACCCCTTTCAGTTTGACTTAGTTTCAGAATTTCTATGAAGTGAAGCAGCTGCAGCTCATGTGGGTTTCAAGAGCTGAAGAAAATCTGCCCCAAGGTGCTTGAAACTCTGGGCTGCTGCTGCTGTTAGCTTCGGCCTTATCCCCCTGCAAGGCTCGGCTACGTGACTGCAGGGAGCCGAGCCCCGAATTTCTGCTCTTCTGACTTAAAAAGGAGGTAAAGTTGTGTTAAACTGGCCGCAGGATTTGTGTGCCTCTCTCCAGCTCTATGCAGGAGTTTAAATTTTTTCTTTAAACCTGTACTTGTGTTGCATTTAGACCAAAAAGCATCCTGTGGTTGAGGGTTCAAGGCGGGATGTTTGGGCACAGTCTGCTGGAGCGTGTTCAGCTGCGGGTCCCGATGCAGCCGCGTCGGGGCTGGCTATGGGTGTGCGGCAGAACGTGGGTTCCTCCTCTCTCTCTGTGTTGCAGCTTTCCCTTGGGAACTTAAAACCTTGTCCCAATTTAATGATTATATAAAACGGGGACACAGATTGTCAGGGAGAGCTGTCCACAGTTGAAAGCTAAAAATATGATCCCGTTTCTCGCAGTTAACAGCAGTCGACAAGGTGATACCTTTCTCCATCAAACCACTCAGAATATGTTTTTATTTTTAAAGCAATCCCCGAACCATAGCCAGTGAACCCAGAAATCCTGTGGCAGCATTAGTGAGAGATGCCTTGGAGAGATGCAGCTTGCCCGGCCCCGAAGCGCTGGTGTTGCTGAAGCCTTACTTGGGAAGAAAGCTGTGCTGTGGGCAGGGGATCGTTAACGGCTGAGCTCATCATTTGCCTGAGCTGCGCTGATAGGGACAGCCCAGCCTGGCTCCCAATGTAAACACGGAGTAAAATGTTTATCGCCGCCTTTGTCATTTGCCTTATTTGTCAGGGAATCTCGGATGAGGATGAGAAGTTTTCTGGGGCTGCATAGCGAGCTGAGGGAGTTGCAAGATTTCCATAAAAAGGCAGAGTCCTTGCTTGGGTGAGCAGCGAGGCTCTGCCTTGGCAGCCGTGAGTTAGGCCTGACCTTTTCCAGCGAGAAAATACTGACCTAAATCCTTCTCTGCTGGGGGTGCACAGGGGAAGTAAACCTCTCTACCTGCATCTCTCTGATCTAGTTTTCTTGTCCGATAATCGTCGTTTTATGCTGTAAAACGCTGAGGGCAGTCAGAGCTGGCGCTGCCTGGTGCAGCGGGCGCACGTGGCTGCGCTGTTTGTACCGTGGTGCAGTCATCCTCATCCTCTTCCTCTCCCAGATCCGGCTTTGGGCATCTCAGATAAACTGGGACTGTTGGAGCAGGCATCGAAACCTGAATGCTCAGGTGGAAAAATGAAAACCATAGTCGTTACTAAAGAGATTTTCGTTCTCGGCAGTATTTGGAGAAGAGGAGCGTGTTGCTGCTTTTGGAAGACAGCGTCATCAATCTGTACATGCAGGCAGGCTTTTAACTGTTGGCTTTTTTCCCTGCTTTCCAGATCGTCGCTATTTGAACAGACCGCACCATGCGTGAGTACAAGCTAGTAGTCCTTGGCTCAGGAGGTGTGGGCAAGTCCGCTTTGGTGAGTTTGGAGCAGTTCTGAAACCAATACACAGACTTCAAACTGGGGCAGTCATTGCAGATGATGCTTATTAAATGCATTGGGATGTTTGTATTACTTTTACCATGCACAGCGACTTCTGTGCAGCCACTGTTCCACTGCTGAAGTATCTGTGAATGTGTCATGTTTTTGGAGGAGCAGCAGGTGATCGATTGCTGGTACAATCGTTAGCGTTTCAGTTCTGCTTCCTGCATGGATCTCGCATGGTAAATGACTGAATGTCTCTATTGAAGTATTAAAAGCCCAGCCTGCCCCGGAACAGCGAGTGAAGTCTTGCCGTGCAAGGCAGCGAATTAGCGATGTTGCAGCCTTGCATCCCTCGTAGGCTGTGTTTGCTGTCCTGGATGGCACCGAGGGAGGAGCCTGGACTGAAAACACGGGGCAGAACCAGGAGTCATCCCCAGCATGCAAGGCAGAGGGACAAGCAGACGGATGGCACTTTGCACTCCTTAAGTGCCTGTGTTGTTCCTAGTAAGAGGTTTACATAGTGGAGTTGATAGTGGAGAGATTGCTGTCACCTATTTGTCACAAATCAGTCAAGCAGCTGCTCCACCAAGACAGGCAAAGAACTGGTCAAGTGTAAAGTTATCTAAAACAAGGAACTGCACTGTGCTCCTTATCAAGGAAGATGATAACAGCTGACCTGCTGTTCACATTGTACACACTGTAATAATAACAACAATCTTGGTAAATCACCTACGGAATCCAGATGAACAGGAGAAGAGATTATTCAGCTACGTATCAAATTCAATGGACTCTCAGAGGTCCCCTCCTAAGGGGGACACACTGTTCTTCCACAGCAGCCTAAAGCAATCTGTGTTCCTTTTTCCCCCAGCATCCCCTTGAATGGGTATCATCAAATGCTGTTGTGTAACATGAAGGACTCCCTAGGTAAAATAGGGCACTTGTTAATACGCTGTACATAAAAGTTATGCAGCGCCTGATGTACTTGAATTTCCTTTTTTGTGATGTGAAGTCTGAGTCAGCATCCATCAGTGGCCTTTTGAAAAGCTGAAATGCAAATGCTTAGTCTGGTAAACAAAAGTTAGAATCATTCTGACTGTCTCGGTGCTAAGTAATCTTATATTATCATTCATATGCATATGATCCATGATGTTTGCAGCAGGACACAATCAGTGCCAATTAGCAGCCAGGAGTGAATAATATTTAGCTTTCAAGATGACTGTCTACTTATTAGCAAGCAGAGGTTACACGATGAGGTTTGAAATAGTATGGAGGTCACTTTAAAACTTCTTTCTTTGATCTGTATAAACTGAAATGTCCAACAAAGAGGCTGGTGTTTGTTTTCAGCTCTGTGTTTTTACAGTCCAAGTGTAGATTACAATATGGTGTTGTTTCACTGCAAATCCTCCTTATTGTCTTAACTCTTCTGTGCCAATATAATTGTGCTTAGTCCTGTGTAAAACTGGAAACCAAAGCTGGGACGCACAACCCCCAAACTCGGAGAAAGTTATACAAGTCTTGGATCCGTGCAGAACCTGCGAACAACCCCAGATTTGTGTCTTCTCCTTTGGCCTCTTTCCTCCTATAACCAATAAAAGGAAAGTACATCAGAGATTAAGAACATCACATAGGAAGATAAGTTGGTTGAGGTAACAAAAGTTAGGGCAGTGATTTATTAGAAACAAAACGGTTTGAGAAGAGAGTACATGGGTGCAGAAGAAACTCTGCAAATTTTATTTTAAAAATTTGAAAATTTATACGTCGTCTTCTCTCCCCACTATTGAATTTTAATGGCAATATTGAGTAGTTTTTGTGGTGTTACTTTTTCATAAAGTGCTTCTTGGTAAACGTTACTGGTTGTGTTCAGGTCACCTATTTATTTTTCTTACTTCCTTTCTCCCCAGACTGTACAGTTCGTTCAGGGAATTTTTGTTGAAAAATATGACCCAACAATAGAAGATTCATACAGAAAGGTAAAATAACATCATTTGTATTTCTTCCAAGTGTCACAGAGCATGTTTCTTTGTAATAATGCTCATCAGATGAGGAAGGGTCTTTTCTGAGAACATGTTATGGCTGCATAGAACTGCAGCAAGAAAGCTGTGTGTGGAAAAGCATCAGTCCTGGAAATGGTTTCACACAGGTGGTTTCCTTTGGCTTTACAGAGCACTGCACTGGTTTAGAGAGTGCAGTCAAATTGTATCAGCTGCTATAGAACTGAACTACCAGGGAATGACAGATTTTGGACCACCACCAATTTCCACTTGTACTGGGGTGTGTGCCCAGCCCCGTGTCTGCCCATCCTCCTGCAGGGCTCTCCTTGGTGCCTGGGGATGGGAACAGCTCAGCCAAACTGGGGTCAGACTGGTGCTCACATCCATTTGCTGTCATTCAGCATACAAGTATTACCTCAAAATACAAAGATACCAATATCTGCTATGTGTGTGCTATCTGTAGAAGTTGTTCTAGCGGGTATATACACCATTCCTCATAGTAGGTGATATTATTGCAGCATAGCAGTTGCATTTTGTCATTTTCTTTTAGGAATGGTTGTTTTGCCATTTAGTTCCAATACGTTCTGCTTGGTTTCAAGGCGTATACTGTGCTTTACAGCCGCTGCTGAGCAGAAATCCTTGTCAGGATCCCTGACACCGCTGTTTCGTGGTTCTGCCAACAGAGCCGCTTTCTTCCCTGACGGCTGTCAAGTAACCCATTGTTTTACAGATCAGAATAAATGTTACCATAATTAAAGGCACCAGAACAGAAAACAAAAGCTTTTAACATTTGTGCCTGTGATAATTAAATGTAAATTGTGGTGTGAGTTTTGCTGTCAAATTTATTTGACTTTCCTGGAATTACCCTGGTTGGATCTGAGACATTTCTCAGTGCGTGGAAGACTTGCCAAGTCTGACTGTGAGGATCACTAAATATTTGCTTTTTTTTTTCTTCCTTACTTCCCTCTTCCCCAGCAGCAAAGGAAAATTGAAATTTAGGGTCCTTTGATCTGTAAGAGTGGGTTTTATCTCACTTAAGCTGAGATGTTGACAATGAGCTGCTCATTTAGGTCTTTATAATCAACACAGCCCTGGAGTGTGAGCTGACCCAAGTGCCTGGCTTGGGGTATAATTAATCCTCTAATAGCAATGGCTCTCTTAGCACTGGGGAAGTGCAAGTGGCTGGTTTGCTTATAGAGGTCTCTGCTGCAGAAATTAAAATTCAGCTGTTATTCCTCTTGCTTGTCCCATTTCAGACTTTTTAGTTTTAACTGCACTTGTCTCTTCCCCTTTTTCCCCAGCAAGTGGAAGTAGACTGTCAACAGTGTATGCTTGAAATCCTCGATACCGCAGGGACAGTAAGTACAATTCCTTTTTCCGATTGCTTCGAGTTTCTTGGCTAAGAATGAGGTGAGGTGTTAAGAGTAGAACTTACACTGGTGTAATAATCCTGCCCACGGTTTTGTCGAATACCCCAAAACCCAGTGTGGGGACTGAGCCCTCTGCAGCGCTGCCCGCAGCGTCCTGAGCTGTTCCCAGCTGATGCCCAGTGCCAGGACACAAAGGCTGGTGCATCCCATGCCACACACCCCTTCTCTGCCATCCACCTTCACTGTGGGATAATTGTACGTGTTAATTGTGTGAGAATACGCAGAATACACAGGCACAAGTCGAAGCCCGTGTAGTCCTTCCAGCCTGAGATAACTCCCTTTGCCAGCTCCTGTCACTGAGCAAACAGACCTTGTGATGGCCGAGTGCACATCACGGGGAGGACGTGCTTGAAAAAGTCAGATTTATTTAGAAAGCTTTGAAAATTATCAAGAGCAACACGAAGGCGTGGAAGCAGAAATCATTTGGGCAGCTGTGGTAAAGCCGCCTTTCACAGGCGTGCACAAAGGCAGCTCTGAGCTGGTCAGGCTTCACCGCCCGCTCCTGCATCTCCTTGCATTTCGCCTTTGATCCATGTCCACGCCGGAGATGACTCCCGTGTAACTGTGCACGTTCAGAGGGGATCGGGCAGTGCCCTCCCAGGCAGTCGTGCTCACAGTAAATGGTGAGTGCGACACCCAGGCCCCTTTCAATACCACGTTTAAGGAGAAAAGGGGTTTCCAGTCCCTATCTGTTGTCTGGGGAATTGGTCTGGTGGCAGAGTCGTGCTTAACACCGTGCCAGAAAATAAATGAAACACCACTGCAAAACGTGTCAGCCAAATCTAACAGGTTGTGTTATGGTTTGGGGCATACAACAGTCTGTCTGCAGGTATATTTTTATTGCTGCGTTTGATCTTTTTTCCCCATTTTTTCAAGAAGTCCTTTTCTTTGTTAGGGAAAAAAAACAACAAAGGG
>NW_010193411.1:23341-32955 GCF_000695765.1 Mesitornis unicolor
AGAGATGTGTGAATGCTTTTATTAAATTTGCGTGCTTCAGTGGATCTCTGTAAGGGGTAAAAACGTAGATGCGGGCTGTACGGTACTGCATTCTGGTCTCCATGACAATAAAAGTATTCCTTTGTAAATGGGCATTAGCCACATTCGCTAGCTAATTGCTTTGTAAAATATTTGATTGCAGGAACAATTCACAGCAATGAGAGATCTCTATATGAAGAATGGTCAAGGGTTTGCACTAGTATATTCTATAACAGCACAGTCCACGTTTAACGACTTACAGGACCTGCGGGAACAGATTTTACGGGTTAAGGACACTGAAGATGTAAGTAGAATGGTTTTTTCTTTTGCAAATAGTTAAACTGTGTTTGTGAGCAAACACAGAGGAATTTGAGAGTGGAACTTCTTCCTAAGAGTACTCTTTGCTGTATAGCAAAGTTCAGTGTTGAAGTCAGTTTCCGCAGCATTGTTTGTTATTGTCAGTGATGTTTTTTGAGGTCCAGCACTGGCTAACGGGCGTAGTGAAGCCATATTTTCACGTGTGCGGGAAGGCTAACAGTCTGCTGAAGTGGTGGGAGATGATGGAAACAGCAACGTTGTTTTTCTCCATTTAACTCCTTTCCAGTATCTGCATTTTCTTCTTTCACTGTGGTTTAGCAGTACTTGATTTCCCTCTAAGTTAAGGAAAAATAGTGGTAGTAGAACTCGCCAGTAATGATGCTCTTAGTGGATCTCCAGCTGTTTTACAATGCAGACTAACGTTGCATTTCCCACATGGAGACTAACATTGCATCTGAATGCGGGACTAGAACTTTTCCAGAGTTTGAGGTTATCATGTGAAGAAGAGCTCATCCTTTTCAGAAGGAAAGGAGGGTGTCTGGGGGCTGTGGCCGGGTCTGTCACTGCCGCAGTGCCCGTGTGTGGTATGGAGTCCAGCTCTGTGTGTGGCATGGATGGAGCAGCTCTCTGCAGACCTCCCTCGCTGCTTCTGAAGTCCCGACAGCTTTATTTGTTCCTTCAGTCATTTGACAGTCTGTGACCCAAAGGAGATCCCGCAGTTGCATGAATGAAATCATTAAAAGGCTCTGAAGGAGTTCGCTGGTGGTGCAAGGTTGTGATTTTGGTGGTTTGAATCCCTTGTTAAAATAAGGAAAAGTTTCATTGAGACAGTTTGCATTCAGTCTTGTTCGACAGAACTATTTACTGTATTTCCAGTTCAGGCCCCAACTTCTGTCAGTGTTGCTCCTTGGTGGGCTTTTAATTTCTAAACATGTGATGCAGGTGAAGTTGCCGGTGGCTTTTGCTGTGGTAGCCATGTGGCTGCAGAGACGTGTGGGAACCCTCTCTCTGTGCAGGCCGCCTCCAGAAGAAGCCGAGATTAATTTTCTCAAGGGTTTGCCCTGAGGAGTGTGGAAGAGATTGCCTGGTTTTTCACACTGACAGGTTCAAAGCAGCCACTGCCTTTGCTGCCGACCGCTCTGGGTTGTGTTGGCCGGGCCCTCATCTCCTCACAGCGCATGTGTGTGTCGATAAACAGGGCTGTGACACCTCTCTAGGCCAAATTTTACGCAAGCCTTGTGCATTGTATTCAAATTGCTGTGCAGGAAAATGCAGTTGGAGCAGAGCTCGCCGGGATGGTTGCAGAGCGCAACCTCAAGGCTGTGTCTTTCTCTTGGATCCTCGTTGTCCTGTAGCCCAATTCCTTGGTTCTGAATGGCTTTGGTTCCTCCTTGGTTGAACAAGCTGGACGTCTGGTTATGCAGAACCGGTTCTCCTTTAGGGTGGGATTACTGCAGAAATCCCTGGTAACAGGAGTGCTCCGTCCCCTCTGGGTCAGAGCTCACATCTCGCTCGCTGTGCTCGTGGAGGGGAATTGGCAGTGTGAGCTGGGCAAGGCCAGCACGACAGGGGCTGTTGCTTTTGGTTTTACTTCGGTGATTAGATTTAATTATTAATAAGCATTTATTTATTTTGGTTACTTGTTGAATCCAAGCTTGAGAACCTTTTGAACGTTGAAGCCATGTGCTGCAGTTAGGAAAATGTGCTCCTTCCTGTATTTAACTTCAGAATGTCTCTTTTAAAATCCTAATCCTTAAACTGTTAAACCATGTATCGCTAACAAATTTTAAATTCCAGCCTTCTACATGAAGTAGTAAATTACCAAGTGCGAGTTGTTCATCAAACTCCGGTTTTGGCTCTGTGATAAACAATGACTACCTTTTGAAATAACCTTTTACAGAGTTTCATGGCTTTCAAATTATACTGTTTACCCATCTAAGTATCAGTTTTTTCCTATTATTTCACATCTTGATATACTTGATTTTTTTGGTGAACATGTTCAAAACACCTTTTCATATTTTGATATGAGAAAATGTCTCTTGCCTACCCAGAAAACTGTAAGGAATGGGATTAAACTGATGTAAGTATCCTGTTGGTCTCCATGTGAAATAAGCTTTTCTGGATTTGCCTCATCTGTATTGTGACCTTAGGTTTCTGATGGAAGAAGTGAAATTTATTTCTGAAAAATAAAAATGTGATCATTTTTCTAATCAGTATGGCTGTGAGTTTTAAATACAGAAATTTATCTTGAGTGTCATTGAATCGGAAAGAGCCTACAAATATTACCACTGAAGTAGACTGAAACCATACAGTGTGTTGTAAGTCACCAAAGGAAGTGGATAATGATTTATTTTCCAGCTGGAAAGTGTTCATTTTCTGTGCAAAGAATTAAACGCTTCAGGAAGTGGAGCGGGTGCACACCCTGGATCAGCAGTTCTGTGGGGTTTCTGCTCCTGCACAGCGTAAGGGAAACAGGATGTGTCCTGCAGGTCCTGCCGTGCTCTCCTTTGGAAACCCACCTTGGCTCCGGCGCTGTCGTCCCCTCGGATCTGTGGGATGAGGCTTGTAAAAGAAAACTTCAAAATGTGAAAACTTTAAAACTTCAATGTGTAACCTGCAGTTCTCAGATGTAGAAAGTCCCTGAGGGGCTGTGGAAAAGCTGGGGCTGGAGCTGTGAGGCACTGGGCTGGGGGTCCCGGGTCCTGTGGGAGGGGAGGCAGCTGGGGCTGCGCCGTAATCCCATTGTCTTGGGGGTGTGGAAGTGGCACCACGGGTGGGTGGGTTTGGTGGTTGTGGAGGTTGTTTTGGGTGCTTTGGGTGTTGTTTACTTGTTTAACGTCTTTTCTGCCTATTTGTGCCATCTTGGTGGGCTGCAGCAGAGCCACAGAGAAAGCCTGCTGAAATTATAGATCAGGATGTTGTTTCTGAGATGTCTTGGTGCTGGTTTAATCTCTCTTTTTGCATGATTTCTTTCTCCTGAAAGAGTTTGAAGTTGGTATCTGAACATAACTGATGAGAGCAATCCTCCTCCTGCTGACACCAGTGCTTGCTCTGATACTTTGAGACAAACAGATTTACAACTTCAGGAGCACAGGCTGCACTTGGCTCCAGCAAATACAGGCACAGCCCCAGTGAGGGGGGCCTGAGCAGACCCCTCCTTTCTGTAGCCCCTCTGAGGTCTCTGGGCAGGCCCATGGACCCCTCCTTTCCATCCCACCTAATGCGAACACACCGGTAACGAGCAGTTACTTCAGCCAAGGTCGTTTTCCTACGGGATTAAATGTCTCTGGTTTTCTCTAGGAGATGTCACAAGCAATGTGGTTTCCTCAAGGCACTTTCCTCCTCGTGCAGGAGCGAGAAGGTGACTCACCCAGACACTGGGGAAAGCCACCAGCTTGAGGAGAGGGGCAGGTGCCCTTGCGTCGGTGGCTTGAACAAATGATTTGCTGTGTTTGTGTGTGTGGGATGGACCTTCTGAACGTGTATCAAATATTCGGTTAATGCTGCAGGAGAGTATTTATGGGAAGCCGTGTCCTTTCAGGAGCTGAGCTGCTGAGTGGTCACTAGTTGGAAATGTTAATTACTGAGCACAGTGTTTGTGTCTTTTGTAGTGAGCATCCTTTTTTGTGTATGCACGCAAAACGCGTTGGCAGTATGTTCCTGTGTTGTGATGAGAAAGGCAGGTGGTCTTGTATGGAAATATTCAGCTGCACAGGACTTTTCCTTTTTATTTCGTGTCCAGGGCAGTGCTTTTCAGAGGTGCTTCCATTTATTGTTGTGTGGCTTGACAACAGGTTGACAAGACAGGGCAAAGCAGCTGAAATGTATAACATGTGCTCTGTGTTCTGTTGCCTAAAATAGGTGAAGTTGGCAGGCAGTTTAGCCTGCTGTCACAGGAAAGTCCTGAAACGCATTTCAGGGTAAATTAAGTTTTTTACTAGAATGGTGTTGGATGTAGAGACCAGAAAATAAATCTTTACTAACTTCAGGCTGTGCTGAAATATTGCCACTGCGTTTGACGATGTCCTCCATGTGTTTAATTCTTGGTGAACGGGGCTGTGTGTCGTGTGGATTTTCTTCAGCCCTTTCCCAGCAAGCATCTCGGTTCCCATCCACTCTGAGCTCTGCTGACTCCTGAGTTTGGCTGGTTTTATACTGACTGTATTTCCCCCGTCCTCGCATGTCTTTGCAGGCTGTAGCGTTACTGTGTGTGTTGTACACTGACACTGATGCCTCTCCTGTTCTTGCTTGTCGCCAACCCAGGTACCAATGATTCTGGTGGGCAATAAATGTGACCTGGAGGAAGAGCGCGTAGTCGGCAAGGAGCAGGGTCAGAACTTAGCAAGACAGTGGTGTAACTGTGCCTTTCTAGAATCGTCTGCGAAGTCGAAAATCAACGTTAATGAGGTAACTACCCCTTGTCTTTCCTACATCAGCACAAATACCATGTTATACTAGCTTGAGGCCCTTCATCTGTTAATTGGGAAGATTCAGGATGATTCTGGAATATTAGCCAAAGGAGTCCTGTGATGCAGTGTATTTAGCTACTCCTTTCTGTTTGTTTTAAGGAGATCTGCTCCTTTTTTAAGGAGATCTGCTCCTCTGTAAAGGGCAGGTGGCTTCTCCAGGTAAGTGCTTTCTATGGCCTGTGTCAGAGGACAGGAATAGCAGAGGGTCCTGCGTACACCCACTTAACCAGATCACTCTTGGCTTAGATAAACTTTATCTGCCAAGTACACCTTTTCAAGATACCTGCTGCAGTGCCCACTTTACCAGATCACTCTTGGCTTAGATAAACTTTATCTGCCAAGTACACCTTTTCAAGATACCTGCTGCAGCTATTCAGAGCCTGGATTATGCCCCATTGTGTTACATGTCACGTTGTGTAGCGTTGGCTGTTGTTCTTGGAAGTATTTGCTTTTCACGTTCCTGCTATGTCTGGCTGCTCCAGCAGGCATCCCCTCGCAGTCCTCCGGTGAGGCACTGACAGACCCTGTCCCAGTGTGTGTCTGTTGAAGCAGTTCCCCATGTCTAAACGAGAAACACCTTCGCAATCCGTGTGCCTTGTGCGGCTGGGGGAGCTCTGCTCGACAGCAGGCACCAAGCTTTCACTCTGCTCTGAATTCTCTGACTGTGGCAGGGGGCAGGTTTCCAGCCACGAGAGCTAAAGGTGACCCCATTGGGCACAGCTCCTTGGTGCCAGGGACAGCCGGGGCTGTTCAGGGGCTGTGTGATACGCAGGAGCAGTGGGATCTTGGACCGGTCCCAGCGTTCATTTGGCAGCTGGAGGGACATGCACAGCGCTGCTGGGATTAGCCTGGCTGTAGTGTGTGCTAATCTAACCCAGTAAATATAGCTTAAATACAGCTCCATGGGCCAGACCTCTGCCAGGAGGGATTCGTGTGTGTGTGTACACCCATGGTTTGCAGTCAGTCATCCTCAGTGTGTGAATCCTGGGTCTCCGTGGCTCCCTGTCCTAGCTGCTGCCTCCAGTGAGGCTCAGATAATCATTAACTGGAAGATCAGTTTCTGGTCTTCTTGTGATCTTAATTTTCTGGTTTTCTGCCAGTTTGTATTGTCTGGTTATGAAAAGCATAGAAGCTGAGGAAATCAAAGAGAAGAAATGCCATGAATCAAGCAACTTGCACTGGTTATTTGTTTGTTCTGCTGGCTCGCAGACTGGGGAAGTGTTTGCATTATTCTGGGTTTTGGTTTTAGATTTCAGCTACTTTTGGACTTCCTAACTTTGTTAAAATCTGGACTAAAGGTTGATAAATTTTTGTGTGCCTTCAGAAATTCAGAGTCCTCCTGCACATCATAATCCCATTCAAATAACTTGGCTTTTCTTTAGAAAGGCTTAAATACTGAAAGCTGTTTTGCATCAACATAGAAGATGTCACTTATTAATTGGTTTCTCCTACGGCAACTAGTGCTTTTTCCTGTAGGTAATAGCTGGAAAAATCTGAAATTTCCAGTTGTTGCAGTTTGTTATGAAGTGTTCCTTTGTCTCCTGAATTTCCTTGGAATCAACAAGAATTTGTGAGCTGTTGGCCATGCCAGGAAGGAAGAAAGTAAACAAGGACAAGGGTGGAGCTTTCTGAAGGTTGAAATATTTCTCCTCAATGCTGTGACCCAACTCCAAGCATTTTTGCGAGGCTCATTTTGCTATAAATGGGTTGAGTATTGCTGGGAAAACAACTCACAGCAAAAGCGTTCACAAGAAACTCGACTCTGCAAGAGGCCCTGGAATTGTCCCCTTCTGGAAACGTCTGAGTTCAGGGCAGATGCTTTGCTTCTCCTTGCTGATTTACTGAATAAACTCAAAAGACTGGACCAGGCGAAAAGGTGAAGTGATGAGCAGCTTGAATCTGCTTGGCACAGAGAAAAATTACATCCTATGAATGAAGAGACTTTGGGTGGTGAAAGCCAAGGAACGGGGATGCCCTTCAGTGTCTGACACTTGCCAGCCCAGGGAGCACCAGGGAGAAAAGGATCCTTAAGGATATTATGGTTGTCTTTTAAAAACCTTCAGTCATTTCCCAGTTTTCTCCCACTTTTCCAAAGCAAGGGAATTGTTGCCTGAGAAGCAGGTAAAGGTAAATGCAGTTTAACTGCATTTGTAAGACTGCAGCCACCAGGAAAGAGCATCAGCTTGCCAACCTGCCTGACTTTTGACGCTTGCATAGTGTTTTATTGCTTTGGTTTCTTCAGTTTGCGTTTCTTATTTTCAGATCTTTTATGACCTGGTCAGACAGATAAACAGAAAAACACCAGTGGAAAAGAAGAAGCCTAAAAAGAAAACGTGTCTGCTGCTTTAGGCTCCCATGGCGCAGCAGCTCTGAGCCAGGTAAGCGGGGTCTGACCTCCACCTGCGGCTCAGGACCCTGAGCTGCTCCCAAATGTAGGGGACTGCATTTGCTGGACTTTAAAAAGTCAAGGTACTGACGGATCTGGCAGAGCAACATCTGCTGCTCCCCGGTTCCCCTTTCGCTGGGGTTGATGGGCACAGCCGAGCAGGAACTCCTGGAGCCGGGCAAGGCCTCCTTTGGCTCTTGCAGGTTCTCCTCCTGTCTCGTGGCACCGTGCTCTGAGCCACCACAGCTCTGTTCTGCTTCCTTTTCACTCTGCTGAAATTTGGTGGCACCTCTGACTTGTGTTGCTGTCGCAGCTGCTGAGCCCTGCGTGCTATGGGGACGATTGCAAATTGGGGGATTGGACTGGATGATCTTTTGAGGTCCCTTCCAATCCCTAACGTTCTGTGATTCTGTGAAATTGGTTTGGGTGGGACGTGGATTTCGATGGCACAGAGAGAAAAAGCTGCCCACAAAAATAATAATAAAAAAGAGAAATAAAAAAGCCGCCCCAAGGTTGGACGTGGCTATAAATGATCTTCCTGTGTATCTTGGCAGGGTGCTCTGTGTGCTCACAGCTGCTCTGGTGCACTCCTGAAAGAAAACAGCGTTTCTGTAGCTCCAGGTCTGGGACAGAAGTTGCCTGGGCTGTGGGCATGGCCGGGGTACCCCTCTTGGGATCCTTCACCCCTGGGGAGGATGAGGAGCTCCCCACATTGTCTCTCTTTGCCTTTTCCAGATTGCAGGAATGAAGAACTGTTGCCTAAATGGAAAGTGCCAGCATTCCCGACTTCAAAACCTTACGGAAATGACAGACATATCTGAAGAAGCTTCTCCTGTTTTTGTATACCATGAGAAGAATTTAGATCTTACGATGGTTTGCACACAGTCCCTGGAAAAAGAAACTGCTCTGTGTATATCTCTCGGAAATTTAAGACAATAGTAGTCCTCCTTTGCAATAGCAATTAACAGATGTGAAAATAAATATAATTGACTCTAGTGTATGATTATACAAAGGAGCATGGATGCATTTCAAATGTTAGATATTGCTACTATAATTAAAATTTCATATTGACCCTTTTATCATAATTTCTCCCCATCGAGCACTAAAAATGTTCCACTGTTATATTTTTTATCTATAACTATAGATATATATATATATTACCTGAAATTTCCCTTTGAACTCACTGCAACAAATAACTTTTTGAATCATTGACTTCATTTTATATTTAAAAGTTACGGAATATCATTATTTTCATTCTGCCATTATATTCTAATTAAAAATGTTTGTGCATAATGCTTTGGAAAAATGGGTCTTTTATAGGAAAAAACTGGGATAACTGATTTCTATGGCTTTAAAAGCAAAAATATATAATATACTAAACCAACTCTAATATTGCTTCTTGTGTTTTACTGTCACAGATTAAATTACAGCTTTTATGAATGATTAAATTTTAGTACATTTTCATTTTGTTTCTGTGTTTTTGTTATGGTTTCCAGGCTTTGGTTTTCATCCATGTTTTGTGAATTCCTCTCCCGCTCTGGTAGATGGAGTATTTGGTTATACCCAACACCACCCATCTGGCGTTACGCCGCCGTGATGTCTTCGTGCACCCTCCTTGCTGGATGTATTTAATCGTGCCACACACTGAAGTACAGGAGGCAGCGTTTCATTAGTTTTGTTTATTCTTTTGAATGTTTAAAGTTTGTGTTCTGCTGAAAATACTTCTCTGTACGATTATTTGGATATGTACAAATTTGGTTTGATGCTGTGGCAAGCTCTTTGACCATCATCATCATTGGTTTCCCCCGATGGCGTGCTCGAGGTCTCTGCAGTGCCGGACCGGAGCCCTGACCGTCCCCTGCTCAGCATCTCCACATGGGGCCGTGGCGCTGAAATTGGCTCTAAATATGATTTTAGCAACTCCATCATCTGCTTTATGTTGCCAGACAAAACCTGGCCTAACCTTGCTTGTTCTGCAGTCAGCTGAAGGGGCTTTTTGTTTCTGGTTTTTTTTTCCTTTAAATTCCTGTTGGCTTCATAAAGTTTAGCAGAGCAGGATGTGAAGAGACCCATGGCTGCTGCGCCTCGACCCTCTGTGTGTCTTCATGTAAAGGACGGGTGCTGGGGCCCTGTCCCACCCTGGTGATGCTGCTGCAGCGCTGGAGGATCTGCTCCTGCTTTGCTTCCCAGTAAGTGAGGAGAGAAATGTATCGTCACAGCGGAGAAAACCCAGGCCGGACTTTGTCCTGGTTGTTTACATGGGAAATTGAAATGTAATACCTGGTGAACAGTTGCTCCTGGACCTGTTGTTTAGTTTTATTGAAAACTGGGGTGGGGGCAAATTTCTACAAATAGGTTTTTCTAAAACTGTTTTGGATGCAGCTGTTGAATTACACAGAAATCCCAGTTTCTCAACGCAGCCC
>NW_010193411.1:33020-37215 GCF_000695765.1 Mesitornis unicolor
CAAACGGAGTTACCGGGCGGGTTGGCTCCAACCCCCCCACGCGCCTCCTTTTTCAGGAGGAGCAGAAGCACGGTGTGTGCAGGTTGGTTCTCTTTACTAAATGTACAAATATTTTTAGTAATAAAGTAATTTTAATGTACCTGCCCAGTGCTGGGTGTCTCTTCTATAAGAACACAAACCCAATTTTCATTTTCTAGACCTAGTTCGTCCCCTCCGCTGCACAAACGGGAGGGGGCGAGGGAACCGGGGGCGCTCCCCGGCGGCGGCGTTGCCGCTAGGGGGGGGTGTGGGGAAACGGCCGCGAGCGCTGGGGTGGTGACGCACCCAGTGACGTCACATGTTATTATTTGTTTAAAGTCTTGTGGATTTTAGCAGACGAGCCCGGCCCCTGCGCTTGGGTGGTGCGCAGGTTTAGTCCAAACTGGGCTAGAAATGAGTTTAATGAAGAATGTGCTAAAGAAAGGGTAAAATGAAACCCTCCGCCAGCAGCCGCGTCCTGTGCTTGGCCAGTGCCCAGCGCAGCAGAGTCCCATCGTGCTCCGAGGACAGGAGCACATTTAACAGTCAGGGGGGCCCCGCAGTCCCCCAGCTGCGGTTTGTCTGGATGCGCAAATTCAGTCGAAGTGACCGCTGTCTGTGCAAATACACTGCTTTTACACATCTCGGCCTGTTTTAATCTGTTTTCTATGTTATCTAAAGGTTATTTTGAACTCTCTTTTCCCATCTCATGTGGGCTGGATCAGGTGGTAACTGCCCAGCAATGCCCTGCCTTGCAGGAAAGCTGTAACTGCAAGTTTGGATTTTGTTCCAAACTCTGAGTGAAGCAGGAGCGGTGACAGAAGCCGTCACATCATCCCTGGAGAGGGCAGTGATGCTGGCACAGGCCAGAGCAGCGAGCGATGCTCTGTTATCCACATCGTCCTGGATCCCCTGTCCCTCATCTCCAATGGGATGTGCTTTGGAGGGAGCAGCAGCAGCAGAGGAAGATGAAATCATTTGTCAGATATTTTGGACAAGTCAGTGACAGAGCTGGAGCTACAACCCCAGCTGGAGTCCAAGGTGATCTTGACTAAATAGGGGATTTTCCCAGCCCTTTTGGGACCCAGAAATCGCCCAACTAAGTGCATCTCCTCTGCAGCACTGGCCTTAGCTCAGCCGCTCTCGTGGTCCCAGGCAGATTCCAGACACCCATGGCATTTTCTTTGGGTGGTACCAATGGCTGAGGCCAAAATCCAGCCCCATTTCTGGTGTGTCACAGGGCTGGGGGGTGGATAAGGCGCCCATTGTGCTGTGGAGGGGAGGATGCTGCAGGCGCTGTGCCCATGGGCAGGGCATGCACAGCAGCAGCTGCTCCCCACGGCCCAGGATCAGCAACAAAGGACAAATTCACGGGGCCGGGAGCGGCTCAGGGCTGAGCACAGAGGAACGTTGTGGGGCTGAGCGGGGCGGCTCCGGCAGCGGGGGGACCACCTTGGGCTGCCCGGGACCACCTCTCTGCAGGCTGCTCCAGCGGACCTGGGAGTGATTTCTGTGGAGTGCTGTTCTGCAGCCACGAACCCCCTGGGTGTCCTTCAGAACGACCCCTCAGAGAGCAACAGCCTCTGCGAGCTCAGGGAAGTTAACAATAATTTTGCCTTTTTATTTCACAAGTGTTTTAGATATAAATCAAGTTTCTTGCAGTCCTTTTGAGTGGATGGTTTCAGAACAGAGTGAAAACAAGCAGTACTGCAGTTCTGCTGCCTTTTCCTGCCCAGGTTGTCACAAACCTTCGGACAAACTGACCCCAGACACGTTACACCTTTACTCGTGTAATGTGCACCTATTCGCCATGCTTGGTGTGTGGACACATCCTGTAGAGGGCCATGCCATCCAACATCCTGCGACCATTTTTCATTTAGCTTTGGAAATCAGCAGTGTCAAGCTGCTGCGTCACAGCAGCTTAAACTCACAGGAGAAGTCATTTGATTTGAAGCGGTTTACGTTATTAAATATGACTGCCCGGGAGCCCCTGCAGGATAATCCTTTATGATAAATGATGTTTGAAATGAGGGAGACCCGATACTGCTGCTGCGGTCACCGTTAATCTGCAGGGACAGGGCAGGGCGCAGCGCAGTCACGGAGCAACGGGCTGGGCTGTGCCAAACGCCAGGACCAGCCCAGGGCACTACAGCACGGACAGGACTGGAGCATCCTCCTGCAACGCAGCAGAGCCAGCACTGCCTTCCTGCGGGTTTCTCTCCTGTAACACACACCTTGGCCACTTTACTCGTGATATTTAGTGCAGAAGTACCGAAATACTCACAAGAAACCTAGATGGCAAACAGCAGCTGCTTGTTTTGTGAAATCCCTTTGAAGTCCGTGTATGCTTCTAATGGAAACAAGCAAAAGCATCCCTTTTCTGCAGGACCTAAGCTCAGGAAGATACTTATTTGTCCTGTCAGTATATTGCTGGCTCTAATCGAGCAAACAATAATCGTGTTTTCCTGGCCTTGGAGCAAAGTTTTCTCATCTAAATTTATTGATTTGGTTCTGACGTGAAAACTCATACAGGCTCTGCTGGGGAGGAGCAGATCACTGCAGCGATCACGGTGGTTTCTGGGCTAGCAGGACCTGGGCTTGCTGCACTCCTGAGCTCAGGACGTTCCCTTTCATTCAGTAATGATTCAGAGCCCGGTCAGCAGCTGACCGGCAGCTTTTGGCCCTCTCTTTCTCAAACAATGGGTGTTCAGTGCTTGACCCAGAAGGGCTGGGTGTGTGATAAGGATCCCAGAGCAGGGCCAGGGCTGAGGCAATGACTGAGTGTGAGGAGGTGAATCAGCCCCATCAGGGAGGGTTGGAGCGGCCAGAGGTGACGCCGCAGCCCTGGGGATGGAGGGAAAGGGCTCCTGGGCGTCTCCTCTGCCGGACAAAGCCCCTCGAGCTGCCAGCAGCAGAATTTCTGGGGGAAAAAGGCTGGGAAGGGGCTTCCCAGGGCCTGTGCTGGGCTCCAGCTGCTCTCGTGGGGCTGTTGGGGTTGGGTCTATTGGGTGTTCCCCATCTCTGGAAAATGTCCGTTTATTTGCTGCTGTGATACACGAGTTGTACATTCATAGGATCAGGGCTGTGCTGTTGCCGTCTTGCTTCACTTCTGTTGGGTTTTCCCACTTCCTTTAATCTTTTATCAATGTTTGGTTGCTGCTTTCGGCAGAGGCAGCTCTGTGGGAAGTAGAAGAAATCAAGTGTTTATTTTTAGCAGCTGCAAAAAGAGTTCAACCCAAGGCAAATGCAATTACTTCAGGTTGCACGCAGGCTTCTGAGAAGCCAAGAAGAAACATTTTCCAAATAGCAAGTGCCCTGAAACCCATTGCCATGAAGCCACTGTGCAATGAGGGCATCACTTAACCCTTTGAGGTGGTGCTGGCTGTCCCATACCTCCCGATGCTGCACCCAGCCCTGTACCCAGCCCAGGACATGCCCTGTGCCCTCCATCCCCAAAAGCTGCTCTGGGCAGAGCCCTTCTGCCCTGTTCAGCCAAACGCCTGCCTCCGTCCTCTGGGGCATTTTTCTGCTTGAAGGGGCCTCCCAGATGCTATTTCTGGACCAGTTTTAGGGCATTTGTTGCCCGAAGCTTCTGTTGGGCTGTTTCTGGAGCTGGGGGGGGGGGCAGCTCCTCCGCTGAAGCTTTCACTCTATAGTTAAGCTGAACAAGAGACTGAGCGAAATCGCTGTTTCTCTTGCTCTGCCTGAGCGAACACAAAGAGGAGAAAAGGACTGAACCAGACAATTAAAACAAGCAATAAAACCACACGGAGCTGTCCAGGGAATGATTTTAACTTGACACGCTCGCCCCCAACAAGTGCCACATGCCCTGTGTATAAATAGCAGCTGCCCAGACTTGCTTAATCATCCTATTGTTGCTTTATGGTATTAATTAAACATTCCTCTGGGATTGTTCGCATCCTAATTAAGTCAGGAACTTGCAAAAGATGGTGAAGAACCCAAACAAGTGTGTGCTGGGGGGATGCACAGCCCATTTTTTCTAAACTGTGTGCAATTGTGTTTAAAAAAATACCAAAATTGATGGAGGACCGTGGTTAAAAGCATTTTTAACAGTCAGTGGTGCTGGGACTGTTTGATTGCTGGTCCTTGGGGATCCTCTTTGCTCCGGGAGGATTTGGGGGAGCTGCAGGCAGCGAGCGGGTGCTGGGAGGGGACA
>NW_010193411.1:37298-46135 GCF_000695765.1 Mesitornis unicolor
GGGTGGGGGGCACGAGGAGCTGCTGACCCGCGCTGGGCCGCCCCGCGCCGGCAGCTGGGGAATGGGGGCTGCAGCATCGCGGGGAGGGCGATCCTGGACCCCCCAGGACCAGAGGCTGGGCAGGTGGGAGTGCGGGGATGGCCGTGCAGGAATGGGTCTGCGTGGGATAACGTTTATTGCAGCGGGATCCCGGCCCCGCTGCGGTCTCCGGTGCTGGTGGAGAAACTGCCCCAAGCCCCTGCTCCAAAGGACAGGGTCACTGTGGTCCACCGGGCCGAGGTGTCCCCCGAGCGCCTCCTCCCATGCGGGGAGGAAGACTCCAGAGCGTTGTTCCCAGCTCAGCCTCATGCACCCTGCAGGGATGTGCTGTGAATTGCTTCCCAAATTATGTGAGTAATTAAAATCAATGAGAGGGTATCCTGTTAAATAACGTAATTAGATGAGCACAGCGAGTGAGATGAGTGCAATAGCGTTTTTGTTCTGCCTGGAGACAGCTTTTAACTCTAAAAAAAATTGTCCCTTCCCCAGGGAGCAGCACCCAGGGCTCCTTTGGGTGCCGATGGCTGTGCCAATCCACGTGTGCTGCTCTTGCTCACACTGAGGTTTTTCCAGGCTCTCCAAAGCCTCTGCCTGCTCCCTCCAGACACAGCCTTGTCTTTCCCGTGATTTTCCATCCCTGTGCAGTTTGGGGGACGCTGACAAGGCCGCAGCATCTGATGCTCAGAGTGGGCAGAGCTGCCTGCCTGCGTTCATTCAAGACCAAGGCAAATGGGAATGGGGCTCAGGCAGTGCTGTGCTGCAGCAGCTGAGCTGTAAAAGGAGGGCTCCACGGAGTGGCAATGAGAATTAATCTGTGTGTGTGCGATGAATCCCCTGAGCCCTGAGCCCTCAGCATGGGGACCCCTGGAACTGTGTCCCTGTCTGGGCATTTTTCTGCTGGGAAACCCAGACGTGGCTGGACCAGGTCTTGGTATACAAACATGTACATTTACAAAGGCGCTGTAAGTTTAATGCCTTGCCTAATTCCAAAATTCCAAATGGCTCAGGAACCCAAGTGTGAAGAGTCATTTTTGTTCTGTTTCTGCTTGTTTCAGGCAGGGACTGAAGCGTTAGGAGATACACGTGGGCACATCTCTCTGCATGGAGTGCTGTTAGCTGGGGGCTCTGGGAAGGGTGAAGGCATCTGCCCAGATGGCTCTCATTGCAGGGCTGGGATCTAAATAATTAATGTATAGTATCGTGTTCATGACTTTGCTGTCTCCCAAAGGAAGCACTGAAAAGTCCTTAACTTGGTGCTTATTTTTTCCAGCTGCGATGCACAGAGAGATGCGAGCCTGGGCGTTCTGCTTTATTTTAGGTTGGTTTGTGATTTTCCAAGGTAGTGAATTGTTGCAGAGATGCATCACATCTAATACGCTTGTCACATTAAATCATAGTACGGCAAAAATCCTGACCCCCCCGCTGGGAACATAATCCCCTCCGGTGGCGGTGGGGGAAATTCACCTCCCACAGTGACAGGTTGTTCTGGGAGAGATTTCACTGCACGCACAACAGGCACGAGCACATCCCCATCGTGGCCTCACCTCCGCTGGCCCTCCTGACCCCCGTGCGTGCCGTCACCCCGCTGTCACCCCGCTGTACCACCAGCGCCTCGGGGACGTGGGTTCATGGTGCAGGGGGCAAGAGCCCGTCCTGGCACGGCTGCACCCATGTTCCTGGGTGGAGGAAAAGGCAGTGGGAGGAAATCGCCCGCCGGGTGTTTGTAAGCAGCATCAGGTTTTGCTGGTTTGCAGGCAGGGTCAGGGTGTCTTATCCTGCCCATCTCAGAGTGATTTAGAGGTCCCATAAAACCCCTGCAGAAGCAGGACTTTTGCTTGACTCTTCCTGGTAGCGATCTTATCTCCGGTGAATTTCCCGAGTCTCTGTTTGTGGCTGCAAGTTGAGTGTTTGTTCACACTCATCTTAGGAGACTCCTTAAAAAGGCAAACAAACACAGATACTCTGTGGAAAGCTGGGCTTGCTGACTGCAACCCTTGCTGACTGCATTGCTAACGTCAGTGACTTGTTTGAAAACCAGGTGAGCAGCGAGATCCCCTCCTGAATTCCTTTAAACCCAGAGGCCCTGATCTCTCCTTTTTGGGAGCAGAGCTCAGCTGAGGGCACAGGAAACCCAGCACAAAGCCAACCATGAGCCGTTTCCACACCATTAGCATGGATGCACGCAGATCAGCAGCTGCACACAGCAAGGCCTGGCTGCCTGCCCTTGGGTGCAGACTCACGGGAATTGGGCTGGAGCAGAACGAGGGGACAAGGAGGGGAAAGGCTGAGCCCAACAGGACTGAACGTGAGCAACGTCCTCAGGGCTGTGCAGGGTTTTGTGATCCTGGCCCGAGGAGGGGAACACTCTGGGATCTGTGGTGGTGGCTCCCGAGATCTGAGCTGCTCCTTCCGGGGTGAGGGAGAGACCCAGACCCATCCCCAGGACCCTTTTCCTGGCTGTGGTTCACAGAGCCGGGACTCGGAGGGCTCGGTGCTGGCCCCGTTGTGCCGCTGCTGGCTGCAGTCTCTGCCCGCACTGGTGCCAGGCGCTGGGTTCATTGGGACCCCAGTTCACTCCTGTCCCGGGGAACCTGGTGCTGCAACGCCTCCAGTCTGGAGCAGAGGGGAACGATTGCAATGCTCCCGCTCCGGAAAAACCCAGGCCCTCCTCAGGGAACGCTGTCAGCCCCAGAAATTGGTTACGGAGCTCACAGGGCAGAAAACACCATGCGGGGTCTGGAGTGACCCTACAGTCGTCCCAGCCTGGCCAAGGGGGTTGCATGCGTTTAAGAATAAAGCAACCACATCATCGGGTGACTCCTTATCTCCATGCCAGCCCCTCCCGGGGGTCCCCCTGCTTGAGGAGCCGTCGCAGCAGCAGCCCCTCAGCTCTGCCCGCCTTCGGCCAGGCCCCCTCTCTGCCGCCGGTGCGGACAGGGACTAATTAAACCTGACAGGACGTCACGTTCGTTATCTCTAGGTTCGAATGTCACATCGCTGACTCCAGCCCGATGTGAATGCGGTGAAGCCCTCTGGGAAGGTCCAGCCTGAATTGTCAGCTTGGTCTGTTAATAAGGAGCAGCTCCCCCACCTCATTCCTGAGTGGTGAGGACCTCCACAGACCCCCACAGCCCCCTGGGCAGTGCTGGAGCTGGCACAGAAGCCAAAGCTGGTGTGACCTACCCCTGTGCCATGAGCACCAGCCCTGCTCCCTGCCTGGGGCCCTGTGCCAGCCCTGCGAGAGGTGACAGTGAGCAAGGGCAGCCCAAAGCTGCTACCCCTCCGCTCCCCCTCCAAGGCCACAGCCACGTCCAGCACGGGGGGCTTTGGTGCAATGGAGTGAGCGTGAGCAGGGACGCCTCAGCCTCCCCTCAGACCCTGGGGCTCGTGTCCTGTGGCTCCGGTGGGACTGAAGCGCGTGTCTATGGCGTGTCGGGAAGTGCTTTCCACGTTACCCTCCAGCCTGCCCAAGGTGGGACCGACACAGGATCAGGTGTTTCAGCTTTCTGTGGTATTGATTTTCCCCCTTTCACTTTCCCGTGTGGCGAAAGCCAGGAAACCTGAGCCAGCCCAGGGGCTTTGCTCAGTGCTGTTACTGCAGGGAATGCTCCTGAAAAACACCCAGATGAGAAATGGCTGCAGGAAGGCAAGAGAGGAGGCCAAGGCCACCAGCTCCAACGGGGATGAGCCCGGGCAGGGCTGAGCCGAGGGGCTTAGTGCCCCCTGAGCCATGCCACAGCCTGGCCTCTGCACGGGCAAATCATTGCAGAAAACTGGGGTTTATTTACGCTTTACAACCAGCAGACGAGACTGGCTGCCAGCTGGAGTGATTTCTTGATTGGAAATGCCACGTGGGTACAAATGAACTTGAACAAAAGGACAGAGAAATAAGATACAGGCTCTTTCTGCAGAGACAGGGGTGCTACAGAGGCGCAGTCCAGCTTTTAGAAACACTGCTTAAATAAGAGGTTATATGATGAAGGTGATTGGGAGTGTGCTGCAGTGAATTAAAAAAATAAAAAAGGAATAAAATAGATCTTAGTGCAGCAAGGATGTGGCAATTGGTTTCTCAATAAGGACTCAGTACAAGGAGAACTGGGAGGACATAGTTAAATGTGTGTAGTCTCCAGTCAGAAAGCCTTTTGGGTCAGGCAGGCACATCAGCACGGGTGGTTAACGGGAACAGGGCCCATTATCGCCAGGGAAGCTGAGCGCTGGCCCTGGGGGCTCCAGCAGATCCGCAGGGCGTGTGGGATCCTTGGCTTCAGTGAGTAAACAGCAAATAAATCCCAAATCCGTGGGAGAGGACAGCGCAGGGCCAGCCTGTGCTTTCCTTCCCCCTTGCCTGGTATTAGCCTAAGCAGCCCCATCCCACTGTCAGAAGAATAAGCTGTGAAATGGTTTTGAAAATAAAGGCTGTTTAATTACGAGCCCATTTGTGAGCCTTCTGGAGCCCATCTGGCTGGGGAGCGGGCACTTGAAGGGGAGCATGGGGAGGCCATGGCAGGAGCGGCTCTGGGAAAAGCGCTCTTAATGTTAAGAGCCAAATCCTCTCTCACATTAAGCCGCATGGGCAGACCCTGCACTCAGCCACTTCAGTGGTGCCGGATCCGCTCGGGCGTTGGAAGGGGCTGGGCTGTGTCCCTCACCCAGCCCCCTCCTCCCCTGGCTGGGGGTCCCACCCATGGGCTGGGGGATTTCAAGGTCCCTTCCAACCCAATCCTATGAGATACGGGGTGTGCAGGGGAGAGCAGCTCCCCTTGCGCCCGTTTATTAATCCCTGGCGCTTAGCGGAGCCCCAGAACAGAGATTTCTGATGAACCCGAATGCCCGAGCTTGGTTTGTCCTGTTTGGTATTAACCACTGCTATCAGAGATGCAGAACACAGCCAGGGCCTCATTACAGACTGCCATCGTGTTGATTAGGTAGGTTTCATACTTAATAACAGGGAACTATTTCATGGCAGTTTCACGAAAAAAGAGGAGAAAAAGCCATTATAATTTCAGGAAAAGTCCCTGGAGAAGTGAAATGGTAATTCACAAATCCTACCCTGATCTATTAGCAGATCCTGCTCTGGAGACTGGATTAGGTAGGACGTCTGGCTTGGCTGATATTATTATTTGAACACTTCTTAAAGAGTATTTATTAAATACTTTTTTCTCTTAATAACGGTGAGATCCAGCTACACTTGCAATTTTCAGGAGGGTGCCAGGGGATGCAAGGACCCCACATGGGGTCTGCCCCCCGCGCTGGCTCATGGGGATTTGGGTGCGAGCAGACATGGGCTCAGCAATGCCCGCTGCTGCAGGAGCAATAATTTCGGGTGGTAAAGGAACACGCAGGAGGCAGCTGGGGCCGAGTGCTGCCCTTTCCACGTCAGACCAGGAACAATGGCATTTCCTCCGTGGGGACAGAAAAGGCTGTATTTCACAGCGGCGCAGGGTGACCCAGGGCTGTTGGGGACATACGGGGCCAGGGGGTCCTTCTCACGGGAATCCTTGCGACGGGGCCATGACAGCTGCCGGGGGGATCCAGCATAGCAAGGACTGTGTGCTGGCAAAGTGGGTCTGGGGTAGTAGAGCCCTGGGCTGCAGAGCCTCTGTGGGGAGAGGGGGGTGGGTGGCAAATTCCCCAGAACCGCTTTTGCCACAGAGCAGGTTCCCAATGTGCATTTTGGGCTCCAGAATGCTCTGTGTCCTGCATGAACGCATCCTTTTTTTCTGGATGTTACACGGCCTTGGAGAGGTAACTGCCTGCAGAATTGCACTCTCGATCTCTTGGGCTGCCACAGTGCCCCTGCCCCGCTGTGCTCTGCCTGGCCTTTGCCTGCTGCCCCCACACTGATCCCAGCTGAGGGCAATGCTCCACAATGAGCTTAAAAAGCTCCTGGTGGGGGTGCTAAGCTCTTTGGGGCCTCTGCCCATCTAGCACCATGCTCCTCATTCTGTGAGGCTCAGCCTTCAATGCCAGACAGGTATGACCAGGGCGTGCTCTGGTGGGGTGATACCATTGTGCTCCCCACTGCTGTGACCACCTGGCCAAGGGCTGAGTCCCCTGGGTTGTGCCTGGACAGTGGGGAAGCCCTGGGGTGAGGCCGTGAGCTCCAGGGGCTGCGGTTGTTGCTGTAAAAGCTGTCGCTCTCTTGTGCTGCTGCTCATAGAAAGCTCTTTCTCCCCTCTGCTGACCCCATGGAAAGGTTGGTGGGAGCTGGGAGGGTGTATCTGTAGCAAATGGGATGAACCACAGATAAAATGTGAGGGAGAAAATGTGTTAGAAACAGTCTGTTGGCCTTCAAAGAAATGAAGAAGGGGAAAAACAACTGGACTTGAAGCTTGTGAGGAGGGAAAACAAAAGCTTGCTTGCAAGTCAGGTTCCTGCAAAAGTGCTGAGCACAGCGTTGAGATGCTGACCCGCTCCTCGCCTTGTATGGGCAGAAACAGAGCCTTGTGCCTATATTTAATTTGCAAGGGGAAAAAAAAATGCTCCCTCTGTGCCTCTGCTCCACTGGCCTCAATGCCTTGGGAAGTTAAAGCAGGAATTGAATTGCATGTTTGAAAAATAACACTACTGCTGCTCGCACATGAGCCCTTCCTGAGCTTGGAGTGACCAGAACAGGTTTCTGCAACACAACCCTGCTGCACACTGAGGGCTGCTGGAAACGGGGCTGCAGGGCGGTCAATGGGCTCTGTCTTTGCTCTGGGGCGCATGGACCCTGCGCAGCCCTGGGTGACATGGCCCCATCCCCCTCCATAAGCCAGGGGCTGCAGGGCTCCAAGACCATTCCTCAGCAGCTTCTCCCCCATTCCTGGGGCTCCACCTCCCCGTGCTGGGGCAGGGACATGGACAGCAAAGGACCTGAAGGCTCTTGGGGATGTGCATGGGCTGTGGTGGGGCCTTGGCAGTGACCTCTGGCTGTGGCTCTTCTTGCTATGATTTACAACCCCTCCTTGAATGGAAACTCTCCTGGCCGCTCCCCAAGCTCCCTGCTGCTGGCTGGGACCAGACTGACACAACCTGCATGTGGTCCCGGCTCTGACCCCGCTGACCGAGCCTTTCGGGCCTGCTCGGACAGGTCTTCATGATGGTGAAAACACAGAAACTTCTGTGGTGGAGAAAGCAGGACCGAGGATGCCCGGCATGGAGACGGCTCCAGGGCGCGATGGGGGCTGATGCCACTTTATTGGTAACTCTTGGAGAGCTGCACATGGAGAACGTGGCTCTGTGAGACGGGGTTTGTACACAACAGCAATGGGAAACAACGACAATAAACACCCGCTGCAACTTTGAATCCGAGTGCAACCTCAACAATAAACATCCGCAACGTTGAATCTGGTGCGACCTGTGGGGACAAGGGCCACAAACTTCCGCAACAGGAGCCTTGTGTCTACTGGTTTAACTGGTGGGGAAAGAAGTGATGCTGGGAGCACAATGGGGGTACAATTTAGGGGGAAAACCCCACAATTAAATGCAACAAAGCTGGGGTTTGACACCCCCACTTCGCAGCTGTTCAAGTCTTACAAACTCAAACTTACCTCTTTCAACTTAAATAACAAGTGCTTCACATACAACACTTGAATTGCCTGGCTTATAAACCAGTTTAAGTGCACACAAGCAGGAATAGATTTTTCTTTAAAAAACTATATATATATATATTTGCACACGCATACACACCCATGCACACAGTGGATTTTGTGCTGCAGCTGTTTTGAGATGACAGAAGGGGCTGAAGTGGCCACCATAAGCCAGGCTCCATGAACTGGTCATCTGTGGCACCACTCGCCCTCAAGCTGCTGAAGATTCTGATTATTTTTGCAAATATCGGTCCCCAAAAGCCTTCCAATGTGGGGCTGTCAGCTGCTGCTTGTCCTGCTCTGGAAAACGCTGCTCGCAGGTGATGAAGCCCACAGCAGGTTTTGCAGAGGACTCCCCATCTCGGTCCATGGTGAGGGCTCAGGGGTCTCCCTAAAAGACATGCACGGCCTCCAGCTCCTCTCTGGAGTCAAACAAATGCTCGGCAGAGCAGAGGACACCCACAGACTCAGACCCAGACGGCTGTGTTGATGTCAAACCCAGACTGGCTGTAGTCTATGGTATCCTGGACTTTCTTGGTGCCCATTCTGGGTTTCTCGCTATTGCTTTCTGCCTTTGGGCACCGCTCTGCTTTGCTGTGATGGTTCTGGACATTCCCGTGAAGTGGGAAGTAAAATGTCCCCTTGAGTTTGTTCACCTTTTTGGGTCTCTTGGAAATTTCGGACTGTTTGTCTTCTGGTGGGAGCCAGCACGGCTTCTCCTTGAGGAGCCTGTCCCGGTCCGGCCGAACACTCCTCAGGAACTTCTTGAAGATGTTGGCTGTGAGGGAGAACTTCCTGCAGAGCTCCTGGGACCTGCTCGTGGACAAGGACTCCTCGCTCTTCTCCCCCTTCTTGTCCAGCTCTGGCAGATCCAACCAGTTCCCAACCAAGTCTGCAAAGACGTTGTCCCCCAGGACCAGCGGCTGCCGATTCCTGCTCTGGGACATGAGGGAGGACGTCCAGTCATGGCCATCATCGCACCCAGGGCACTCCTGGCACGGAGGCCAACCCCGGGCCGTGCCCTGGCTGCTGGGCTCGGGTGTGCTCGGGCGGATGTGCCCCACTCTGACGGGACCAGAGGAAGGTCCTTGTGGGTGATAAATGTCCTCACTGCAGAACGAGGAGGGGGTGTCTCGACGGTGGCCGCCCTCCAGGAGCGCAGCAGGACGGGGCAAACCCACCGCCTGCGGCACTGCACACGCGAGGGACGTGGGGCTGGGGGGGGGG
>NW_010193411.1:46145-55680 GCF_000695765.1 Mesitornis unicolor
CGTTCGTCCCGCCGGGCCTCGGGATGGCAGCATCGGCGCTGCTCGGTGCCAGGAATGGCGCCACAGCTCCCCGAGATGTCCAACTGCTCCAGCGCCGTCTGCACCTGGAGGAGTTTCAGCTCCTGCAGGGCACCCATCATGCAGTTCATCTGCTGCTGCAGCCCGTCCCCCACCTCCTTCATGGAGAGCTGCAGAGGGAAGGAAGCAAACAGGGAGTCAGTGTCACTGAGAGCTGGAAAACTGTGACTGAAAGGCACAGAGCTGGGCCGAGCAGCTTCCAAAACATTGCCTCATCCTTCTGACTGCGCTTCAGGTGCACCCTACCTGTGCTACATCCATTGCATGGGATGGCAATTGGATTTTTCTCAGATTTTTCTAGGAGTTTCCCTCTACCAACAATAGGAGCTGCCAGGAGGAGTGGAGTTTTTGACCTGACAACAAAAATAAATAGTTCTGAGTTTCCATTAATTGCCTGGCAGAAACCCAAGGTGCAGAACTATGAATGGTTTTGGCTGCTGCCAGTTTCAGCGTATTCTTCTGCTTTTGTGTCTTTTGTGCCCTGTAACCAACTGGAATCAGTTAGTCAGAATAATCTGAACTGAAATCAGGAGTCAGAATAATGAACAGAAGTGTCTTACACGGAGAACCTCATTTCTTCATCTACAGTAAATTAAAATTAAACCCCAACAAGGATCACGCTGTTACCGTATAACGTCTGCAGATCTTAATACCCTCGTTACAGGCACCTCTCACTGGAGGACAATCAAAGACATTTCAATGCACTTGAAATTTTGTACAAAGCGACGAACAAACTCTAAAATTACTTACATTAAACTAACAATCTCTTGGATTCCCAAGCTTAAGACCTTCAGTAGTTCTGCTTTATCCCCAAACCTTGCTATAACAATTTAAATTTCTATACCAGACTTAAAATAAGCGAGTTATTTCCCAGAGCTTCTAAACTCCCCCTTCTGCTCTTTCGCTCTGCTGCTCTCCCTCTCTCGTGTAGGATCTGGATCATATTCCCAGAGCAGCACCATAAAACAAATGGGCTCCACTTTCCGACAGCTGCCACTTCTTTTTATTAGCGAGGGGCGCGGGTCCGGGCAGGAGGGGGCAGAGCAGCGGGGACAGGGACGGCAGGGCCGGGGGTGCAGACGTGTGGCGGCGATGGGAGCTGCTTTGCAGAGGAGGTTCCCCCTGGTGAGGAACGGCTGCAGCCTGCACTGCCAGAAACGCTTTAAAAGGCTCCTCACTAATTTTGTACAGCAACAGAGCTCAAGCTCAGGGTGAAAAAAGGCATGCATCTTATGTTCAGTGTCGCTTTATCAAGCTCTACTTTTTAACCTCTATTTTAACTAAATTAGTGCAATTACTTGCTGCATTTCCATTTCCATACCTGGATCTGACCAGTGAGAAAGAGCAGTCATCAGAAATCTGGATCCTCTGTAACAACCTGGCTCCATACATGAGCAGAAAGCTCCTCAACAGTTTCTGACCACAAATCTCCATTTCAAGACCCAGAACCCAAAACTACCCAGCAGACTACAATGATTCTTCAGAGCTTCACTCCCAAAAAACTCGTTTATCACCCGGAATGAGCAGACAAGCTACAAAATACAGAAAATCTGCGTTTAGCTTCCTGATTATACCATCAAGTGTCTCCAGCTCTCTCATTTTTTACCATCAGCAAATAACCCTGCACTTCTGCAGACACTGAACTACTGCCCCGCGCACAGCCTACCCCGGCGCTCGGGCTACCCCCCACAAGCGGGGCCATATGCTCCAGCAGCCTCAGACAAAACTATCACCTTACCTCTCCAGATCTGCTGTAACGCTGCTCCTAACCTTTCTCGCCTTATTACTGCCAGGCTGTTTTATCTGGGGCTTTGCAAAAAGCTGGATTTGGAGCCAGCCCGGCCCCTCATTGGCTGCTGCCCACCAAATCCCCTGGGCGCGGGGCTGTAATCACGGCACAGCAGTGACAAGGTCCCGCGGTAATGACCGGGCTCATCAACCCTCAGCATATGCTGGGCGGCTCCGCTCCTCACCTCATTGATTCAATTAACTCCCCGTGATGGGTGGCATCGTTACAAAACCTCATCCAGCACGGCTCTATTCAGCATTAACGTTTCAGAGCAGTGTTTATCGGCAGCGTGGTCATTTCTCGCAGCAGAGCCAGTCTCCCCACAACAAGAAAAGAGCCCCAAAAGCTCAGACCCAGCACTTTTCCATCTGAATAAATGAGCTGGTTCTGCCAAACCTGGCACCAGCCCTGGCCTGGGGAGCCCGAGCCACTGGAGGAGGAGCAGAGATGGTTTCACCCATGGAAACACCTTCCTATAAGTGACTATGACGTTTGGATGCTTCTCCCCTGACACAAGGGCTGAGCTGTGCCCCTCGCAGCAGAGGGGGCGAAATGGGCACTTCTGGGACATGATTTGCCTGGTCTCAGCAATCTGCTTTGGGGTGGGACAACTCCTGCCCTTCGGCCTTGGTGTCCCTCTGGCAACGTGAATCCCACCATCAGCAAGAGAGCTTTAAAGATCCTGAGGCTTTCAACTCTGCTTGCAAACGCTGCCAAAACTTTGGGTTGTGCAAGTTAAAAGCCAAAGCAAATAAACCCTTTGCTTTATCTTTTGCTGCTCGTGGTATCTGCTCAGCCTTTTACAGAACTGAGGAGGCAGTGAAACCTGGCCCACGGTGAAGTCACTGGTGACAAACAGCCTGCAGGGGCTTGGATTTCATCCACAGGTAATTACCCTGTGGTAATTAAGAGGACTCACCCTGGAGAGGAAAAAAAACCCAACAACTTTCTTCCCCATGTCTAACAGCCGCTCTCTCTTTGCCAAGATCTCAGTTCTTCCAAGTCCAGACTGGCTCCTCCCAGATCCTCCTGAGAAAGATCCATCTCCTGCAGGAGAGAGACCTTGTCCTGGTTTGAGCTAAATAAGAACTAATTTTCTATTTAGTGATTTTACTTTTCAGCTCAGTCTCTTCTAAGTGGCTGAACTTGCTGAAAACTAGGAGCATGTTTTTCCAGTATGTGCTGCTACAACGATAAGCTCAAGGCCAAGTGTCTCACCTTGGGTGCCATGTCTGTGCCTACAGGGGGGAAAGCGGACCCAAACCCACCCAACGAGGTATTCCATCCCACACACGCCAGACTCAGTGTAAAGCCAAGGGATCACAAGGGTCTCAACCCTTCCATCTTGGACCCTTCCTTCCCTCTCCACCCCTGCAATGGCCCAAGTCTGCCTCTGATCCTGATCCCTGTGTTCCTGCATCAGCTCCCACTGCTGCTGGGTTCGCACTGGGACTTTTCCGGTGCTCCCAGAGCCTCTGGAGACGTCATTGTCATTGGGGGAGGATTTTAGATTGGTTTTGTATATATATTTGTACATATCTGTACATATTTCACTAATTTCCTATTTACATTATGATTCTGTAGTATCAGTATTATTGTTTTATTAAACCTGTTAGTTTTATTTTCCAACCCATAAAGTCTCTCTCCCTTATTTTCTTTTCCCTTTTGGGGAGGGGAGAGGACAGAGAGAGTGTCTGTCCTGGATTTAGTGGCCAGCCCAGCCCTAAACCATGGCAAAGGCTCGGGGTGAACTATCCAGGCTGTGAGAGGAACAAGGGTTTCGGTGAACAATCCAGCAGATTGGGCTGGAAGTCAAGGGGATGCTCTGAATGCAAGGCAGGGGGACCTCAGGCTGAAGGGATGGCCCCGCGGGCTCTGTGGTCACACACTTCACGTGGAAGGTACTGGAATTTGTGATGAACTGAAGCACAGTTTCAAGCAGAGCGTGAATGTGACATGAAACCCCAGAGAGCCTTCGTTTGGCGTGGAGAGAGACCCTGCCCCCTTGCTGGGTTATGCAAGGGACATTATGTAAGCGGCCACCACGGGGCATCAGGAGATGCTCTGCTGTGTGCGTTCGTGAGCTGCAGACCCAAACCTGTTAGAGCAGCCCTGTGCGCAGCCAAGGTGCAGAGCAGAGCAGGGGAAGCAGCATCGGTGCAGAGCTTGGGGTCGAGCACAGACCCCGCTCCTCAGCATCCCCTTCCCGAGCCTCCTGGTGTCTGCTTGGGGTGCACGAATCCATCAGTGATTCAAGGGACTCTGCGTGCTGAATTTGAGACACTTCATGCTTCAATACAAGTGGCAGTTTGGCATCTCTGCTTCCAAAAGCAGCCAAATTAGAACTATGACAACTTACAGATGTTCAAATTCATCTCTGTAAAACAGTCAAAGATCAGATGCCTCAAAATGCATCTTGTCATTATTCCCGAAACTTTCGCAGTCCCTAAAATCTGGCACAAGAAAGGTTTTAGTCTGGTTCTGAACATGCCAACACAGATACTTTCTATGGCAAGACAAGTACCTGCAGGGCTGAGCGCGGCTGTGACGCCGGTGCTCTGCTTCATGGCTGGGGCTCGGGGTGCGATGCCCAACATTTCCTTCCCCAGCAGCACAGTGTTACCCCACACCATCCTCGAGCACCTCAAGGTGTTACCCCCACATCATCCCTCAACACCCCAAGGTGTTACCCCCAGATCAACCCTCCTGCAAAGCAGTGACCAAGGCAGCTCAGGATGCGCTTCTCCAAAGCAAAGCTTCCTTAGGCTACACTCACCCGGAACATGGAAAACTGATGTGCAAAATTCAAAAGCTTTTCAAGCACTTTCAAATGATCATCAAGGAAAATTCAATGTGACAGGAAAAAAAACCCCACAGACCAACAGTAAGCATCTTACAAAGCCACCAGAGTTCAAATATGTTTAGTTTTGTTGGGTTTTTTCATTGAGAAACTACTTTTTTGAGTGGCAAAGGCATCGCTCACTTTAAGCCATGCCTTTTTAATGATTTCCTCAAAATACTTATTCCCAGGACTACAACCACAATTGGTTTACACAGTTTATAAATCAATGATCTTCCACCACTGATTAACACAGCAGGAGCACAACCTACCCAAGGAGCATCATCCAGCACCTCATCAAATTCAAACCCAAACACTTGAGGTGTACAAATAAAGAGATTTCCCTTGTCGTTTCCCACTTCACAGGTAAATCAGTAACTTTTTTAACCTGCTCTGGGTGCTCTTTCAGCACAGGGAACTGAAATGAGGAGCTCTTGAGTGTTTGTCATAATGAAGAGGAAGACAGATGTCCAGCTCTCGGGTAAAGAAGTGCAAAGAGAGGAAGTTATTGCTGTAAGGACAGGAAAGAACAAATGGCAAATAGCGGCTTTTAATAATGGCGCTGACAGGCAACAGAACCAGCAACAAACAATCGGTATTTAAAGAGGATGACATAATAGGAATCGAAATTATTTCAGAACTGCTGAGCTGCTCGTATTGTTTCCGTGTTTTCCTTCGGGTCGCTAACCAGATTAATCTTCAACGAGCCTGCAATTGTGGCTGGGATAACTCTTCGGAGCACACTGCACGGCTTGGAGAGCTCAGAGCCGCTTTCCATGCGCCTTTCTTCTCCTTCCCTTGACAGACGCCAAGGGCCTGCAATCTTCTTTTGTCCTTGAATTTTATCACGAGAATTTAAAGTCTCTTTTTTACCTCTTTTTTTTTTCCAGAGCATTTTAGGTGTAAATGGGGACGTTAACTGTCAGCTCACTATTTAGCTGAAAGAGGAAGGATGCTGAAACTTGACCAATGGTCCCCCTTAAAGGGGGCGTTTTATGGGCACAGACACAACTGCAGCCATGCCCACCTGTTGGGGCTGTGAGCGGGAATGTTTGCCCTTGTGGTCTGTCGTTTCTGCCTTGCTCTGCTGCAAATCACAAGAGCTGCTCCTTCAGAAACAGCAGTGAAAATACAGCAGACTCCAGCATGACACAGTTACGGGAATAGGACTCCGTGTGAGACAGAGTAAAAATAATTGGCTGTATTTTTCACTCAGACCGAATGTTCTATTCCTGCAAGATATTCATAGCAAGAAACATTGTCTACCAGGACATAAATTAATGTAAGAAGGGATTCAGACTATCAAACTCAATGATTCGAAGCGTTTATGATGAATGTGCAGGGAGAACATTGGAAAGTTCACGTCAGAGTGGTGGTTTTCGTTTTAAAGAGCTACTTTAATACTTTTCCTCCTAGAAAAAGAAGCAACTAAAGCTCAGAAATATCCTGGATTCCTCAAAAAAGACCAAAACACACAAAGTTACAGCTACAACTGACTTGACTGTGATCCCTCGTGTTACAGTGACACAAACCCCAAGCGCAGGATAAATCTGCCCCATGAACGTGCCAGTCCCCAGCTGGATAATGTGATTTATTCCTCTTGTAGAAGAGCCTCGAAACCCCAATCCCATGGTACGTTACTGATGTTTCTATGTATAAATGCAACCAATCCCTGTGTCAGAAAGTTTACGGCTGCAATGCCATCTGCAGCGTGAGACACGGAAATGAAATTCCTCCCTGCTAATCCCCGAGCAAGACAATTCTTGTTAAATCTGATCTTTCAGCTGAGATAACATTCTGTAACTCGGAGAGCAGACATCACATTTCTGTGCCTCAAAACGACGTTTGCAGACTCTGAATCCAGCCGATAAAGTCAAGAGAGCATTCAGGACTGGGATAAGCTGCATTAATGGAAGATTCACAAGCTCTGTGGCACATTCCTGAACTGCCATCCACAGGACAGCTGATGGGAGCAGGGAAGCACAACTCGCTCCACACCAGGCCTACAAACCCACACTGCATATTCTGCAAACCACATCGCACCCATAAATCTCCAGAGGCTTTCCAGAGGAGGGGAACAAGGTCTCCTGTATTTTGTACATACAGAGAGGTGGCACAGCTTGTCCAAAACTGCTCCATGGGGTCGGTAGCGGGATGAGGACCCAGCAATCGGAGCTGCCCATGGGATGAGCGGCTGTGTCAGCTGGGGCTCTCCTGGCCGTGAAGCATTTGCCTGGGGAAGCTTCTGAATGAATTCCAGTCCTAGGGACACCACAGATGCCAGAGCCGATCGGCTTACAACGGAAAACACACGACTGGAAGAGGAGACCTCACTGAGTGAAAGGGGCCGGATTCATCCCTGGGAGCAGCTCTCCCAGTGGTACCGTGCAGACCGGTGTAAGCACGCCCGGACCCGCGCTCGTCTGTCACTCGTCTGGCAAAGCCCAGTGTGATCTCAGTGTTGAAATGTCGGGGCACACCAACGGCCCAGACCCAGCACACGATCATTCAGATATGTTTGTAATACACAAAGCAGGAGGCAGGAAAATCAGAGCTGGAACGCTCAAAGCCCACACTGGTGGGGACAGAGTTGCACTTGGAGATAGCCCTTCCTTGGGAACCGGGAGCTGTGCCACCATCCGCTCTTTTTTGACAAAATCCCCTCCTCAAAGCCACCCAAAGGCTGGTTCACACCAAGAGAAACCAAGCTTCTGCTACTCAAATGCCCCCCAACTTCCACGTGTCGCACTGAGCAGCCTCAGCCAGCCTGGCTCCTCAAACTGGGCGATTTTACGGAGCACCCCAGCACAACAGCCCCTGCTGCTCAGCAGCCCCTCGCACCCAACCAGAGCTGCTCCCTGGGCACCATGCAAACCACGGCCTTCCCAAATTCCCAGCGATGCCCTGGAACTGTGCTCCCGTTCAGCTGCACACGGGTGGCTCTGTCTCATCTGGCCGGGTCCTTCCCACCATTCCTCCGGCATGATTCGTGGTTCTGGTGCATTTAACGTCTGGAGGCCTGACCTGCCCAGAAATGCAGAGCGGCACAGCAGCGGGGTCAGGAGGATCGGCTCCCACTCCCCATCGCTGCAGATGGTCCCAGCTGTCTGTCGCACTGCTCACTGGCCGTTAAAGCAACATTAATCTTTTTTAATGCCAGGCTATTTTACAGTATTGATATTTAAAAGCTGTTATGACTCAGGATATCATTTGTGTTCTTTTAATTAACACAGTCCAACCTGCAGCTCCCTGTGGTTGCAGGTGGAAAGACTTGTCCCAGGCACACTGGATGGCACAGGGTCCCCTCCAGCTGACCCCTGCATCCTGTCCTAGCACCTCTGTGCCCACAACGGCTCCAGGCTGTGCTCTGATACCCTGAGAATTTAGGGTTGAAGTGAGTTTCAGTAACAAGAACTGGGGAGTGAGAGTGGGAAAGAATTTCATGAGTAACAACTAAATTTATAAAGATCCAGGCTGCTTTCAGCTAAGCCATGAGTAGTCCTGTGGAAGGTGACAACTGCCCCTTCCCAGTTTTTTAAGCCAAGCGTATACATCAGTCTCTACCAGGCTAAGGATTTGGGTTTATTAATATAAAAATTGTTGCATTTTTACAATTTAAAAAAAATCTATTACTGCATTACAGTAAGTGTATCAGCAAAACCAGAAGTTTCTAATTTAAAGTAGTTTTTTGTTTTCACATTAAGTGTGAGGCATCTGCCTTCCTTTTGCATATATTCAAATTCTTCAGATGTTACACTGTGCACTACAAAACAGACATGTTTTAGACTCAAGTAAAGGTGCAATGTGTAGGCTTCTATAAAAAAATCACTGCTCAGATAATGAAACTGATCTGTTCAGAAGACAAAACACCGATTGAGGAACCTTATTCTAAGCACGCTCTTTTGAAAGTTACCCTCTTTACCCACCTCACCTTCCAGCTTTTTCAGATTTTAAAGATCTCCCGGGTTATACCGTACATGCCCTGGTTTGCATTTCACTCATCGCACCCAGCGCACAGCACCAGCGCCTCTCCTCCTCCTTTGTTTTAGTTTGTCTTCCAGCTCTCTGCGTGCCAGGGAAACACCAGTAACACCAGCAGGTTCAGTGTCACCGCTGCCACGTTTACTGGGAGCAAAGCGCCGCTGCCCCAGCTCATGTGTGACCCCTGGGACCCCACCTCCCTCCAGCCCTGGTCCTGCCCTGGGCACCGCTGTAACTTTCTGTGTCTGTGTTCACTCAAATGGTGCTGCTTACACGCAAAACGTACCCTGTAAGCAGGCAGGATAGCAGTACTGTGTACAGGCTCATGTAAAACTCCAGTTAGCACAAAAACCAGCTGAAATCAACATCCTATTAAGTCTTAAACCGGGAAGCTTTTGTGCGTTCAGAAATGTCACCCACCCGTTTGGGCTCTGCCTTGTCTTCCCCTTTTGTTCTCATTATCCGTTTATCCCAACAGCGCACGACTCCCCAGCCCGGAGCCCGATTTGGGGAAGTATGGTTCTTCCCGCTAACCCACCCCAGCGAACCCCGGTGTACCAACAACCTCCTGGCGTGTGGACAAGCCCAAGCAAGTTCGGGGAGTGAGGTTACCATCTGAGCGGGAGCGGGAGGAGGGAGAAAACAGCGCTGATTTATGACAAAGGGCTTCCTACTGAAGAAGTATTTTCAGAGGGTGCTGGAGGTGGCAGGCGCACGCTCCCTTTACATCATTTTGATTCCCGTAAACTTGTTCTTATCCGAGATTTCTGTAAGCGTTTCGTCGATTTCTGATCTTCGCCAGCATCTCTTCCCTACTCCACTGCCCACTCCAGAGCCCCCCGCTGTAT
>NW_010193412.1:0-2116 GCF_000695765.1 Mesitornis unicolor
TTTATATATATATGTATAAAATACATTTCTATATATATAGATATCAACTATATATTTGACAAGTCAGTGCAGTCTGTTATTCCCTGCATATCCAAGGGTTGAAGTCAGCAGCACTGGAGGCTGTTGGTGAATTAACTCAACCCATTGCCCCAGAGCACAGCGGAGCAGAACGTGTTCAGCAGAGACACCTCCAAGCACTCACACGCAAGAGCCCTGGCGCTCGTACCCCCCCAAAAATCAGCCATCCTGGCACCCTCCTGTCCTACAGCTCAAGGTGATGCTGAGGGGAAGGAAAGACAGCAAACACGAGGCAAACCCAGGTATTGGGCAAGAGCAGGGCTCCATCCCCAATTTCATTTCCCACATGGCAGCAACACGCTGGCTCCATCCTTTGGTTTTCCTCCTTACATCAAGTATTTGGGAGAGCGGCTTCGTATTTTTCTTGTGCCTCTGACAAAAGCATCAAGGTCCAGGCTGAACCCATTGACCCGTGTCTGGAAAAAGCAATTTGATTAAGAGAGTCTGCTGGTGCCCCGTGTTACGCAGAAACACATCTCTGCGGTGAAAGTCACCACTCAAAGCCTTTTGATTGATTCGGCTGAATTTTAGGAGCAGATTGTCCAGACGCTGGTATTACTATGCAGATCGAGGCCTGACAAATGGACCAAAGCTAATAGAAATTCAGTACAGCCACCGGTGATTTGTACAATTACGAGCTGCCATGAATCAAAAGGTTAACTTTCAGATGGATCCTTGGAGATTGATTTCAAATTTCATCCAATATTTAGTCTAATCTCTTTATTAGGGGGCAACAGCAGCCTCCAAACCACCGAAAGGAGAGGGCCGATGGCCGCAGAGGTTGGGGCAGGACCTGCAGGGACAGCAGCGCGGATCCATCCTGCACGGATGCTCTGAAGGACCGCGTTTCCCTGAGCTCACGAGCCATGAGGAATGCGAATTGACTGCGAGGTGCAGCAAGGCTGTTAATTACAATAACCAGCGTCACCACCAACATCTGTGATGAACACGAGGGCTGCAGAGACTGGAGGGAGGAGCGGATCGCACACCGACACACACAGCGGGTACCGTGGGCGAGCATCACAGCTCGGATCTTGATGCCGGAGGGGGAAGATTTGCAAAGCACGGCCAAGGCACCCCAGGGAGATTCGCTGTGGGCACAAAAACCTACCCAAAAAGTACCCCAATTAAAGCAGCCTCTGCTATGCTAAATTAGGGCAGTGCGACAAGTGGGACCAGCTGCTGCCAAAGGATGCCAGAAGCATTGGGAAGGCAGCAGGAGGATGTGTCCGTGTTCAGGTCCATATCCAACACTTCCAAGGGACGTGATTCCCACAGGAAGGCCAAGGTGGCCAAATACGCACAGACCAAGCCAGGATTGCTGCAGTGGGGCACAGGTACGTGAAATGGCGAGTGCAATCAATCCCAGGTAGCCTTGGACCTGCCCCACACACCCTCAGCCCAGCACTGGGAAGGGCAGAGCCATCCCCTCCCTTCAGGAGGATGCTCACCCCCTCTACAAACACGAAACCTTAAGCACAGAAGATAAAAGATGAAGCACTTTGAAAAAGCCACCACTTACATGTTATTTCTCGCTCTTGTTTCTCACACAGCACTTTCTTTCCCTGTAGCTATCATTCATAGCTGTAAATACACACAGGGCTTTCACAGATCTATAAAATTAAAGACTGTGGCCAGAAACAACAATCATAAACTAAGCTCGGACATAGGACTATTAAATAAGAAGACCAGAAGGAATCACAGCATCTTCCAGCACAAGAGAGACCAGGGAGTTCCTCCCCCTCCCATTTCACATTCAATGACACCAATAAGGAAAACTGCGAAAAACACCAGCATAAGAATCCAAAGATCTTTCCTGCATTCATGCAGGAGCAAACATGCACATTATCAAGGAGAAGCAAGTTGTCAAGATGATGCACGCTGAAATACAGAGGCCCCTCCAACACTTGGAGGCGTTCGCTAGGAGAGCTGGCTTTATTCAAATCAAACGTTTTGATCTGGGAATCGCTACGCTGCCTTCCTCCGTAGGGAGAGCAGGAAGCAAGCAGCATGTTAAGAACCCTCTGAAGGTCTCTTT
>NW_010193412.1:2147-30908 GCF_000695765.1 Mesitornis unicolor
AAAAGAAAAAGGGCAAAAATAACATAATACATATTTGGGCCTCAGGCTCCAGCTGAAGGCAGAGGAAGGTTCCAGAGACTCGGAGCACCAGTGCCATGCGATGCAAAAAATGCTTGCTCTGGAAACAGCAAAGGCGTTGACTGAAGGACACCTTCGTTTTCCCTCTCTGGTAAAATTTCATGACCCGTTCAGTTCCTGTCACAGGATGAGCAGAGGGGTGTGATGTCTACGTCCTGCCACAGCTTTAAAGAGCTGGTTAGTAGGTCAGAGAGGTTCTCCTCCCCCTCTACTCTGCCCTGGTGAGACCGCATCTGGAATATTGTGTCCAGTTCTGGGCCCCTCAGTTCAAGAAGGACAGGAACTGCTGGAGAGAGTCCAGCAGAGCCACAAAGATGATGGAGGGAGTGGAGCATCTCCCTTATGTGGAAAGGCTGAGGGAGCTGGGGCTCTTTAGTCTGCAGAAGAGGAGACTGAGGGGAGACCTCATTCATGTTTATAAATATTTAAAGGGTGAGTGTCACGAGGATGGAGCCAGGCTCTTCTCGGTGACAAACAATGATAGGACAAGGGGTAACGGACACAAACTGGAACACAGGAGGTTCCACTTCAATTGGAGAAGAAACTTCTTCTCAGTGAGGGTGACAGAGCCCTGGCCCAGGCTGCCCAGAGAGGTTGTGGAGTCTCCTTCTCTGCAGACATTCAAAACCCGCCTGGACGCCTTCCTGTGCAACCTCATCTGGGTGTTCCTGCTCCGGCAGGGGGATTGGACTGGATGAGCTTTGGAGGTCCCTTCCAATCCCTAACGGTCTGGGATTCTGTGATAACAGGAGGCATGGTTATTAATTCACCAACTTAAAACACTGACCGCGTTGGAGGTCGTGCTGAAAGAAAGGCAAAGTTTCAAGGTTTTATGGAGATAACAAACTTGTCCTTGAGCAGTATCCAGTCATCCCAGTTTGTATAAACACCGAGGATGCTGTGAGAATAAATTTGATTCATGCTTATCTACATGGGGCAAGCAAAAATGCAGCACGGCCACCTGGGAGAGAGCAGGAGAGGTGTTAAGTGCCACCACATCACCATCGCTTCCCACCTCTGCCCACATTCTCAGATGGGACCAGTCCTGTCCCTCCCCAACCCCGACACAGATTATAAAACCATCGCTGTGCGCAGAGATGGATGCAAACTGTTACGCATCCATAAAAAAAGAAATCTTACTCTGCAGGATAATCGCCTTAAACCCAAGCTGCTCCACATAGCTCCTGTCCTCATTTGAATTCAGCCGTACGTGGATCTGCAGAGCTCTCAACCACAAGGCTTGGCCTCCTTCCTGGCATTTCAGTAGATTATCGCTACGCTTTGCCATCGCCTTGAGATTAAGCTTGTTTTACTACAAATTCAGCTCCGTGTTGTCTGCATTACGACACGGAGCATTTATTTCCTGAAAAGTCACAGGGTGGCTTAGCTGCTTTTTTACCGTTCAGCCCCGAAAGCAGGATGGAGGGGAGAGCTGATGCTCGGTGGGGCCTTTCCTTTAATTAAAAACCCTTCATGTGTCGGTGGAGCCACTCAGGCTGGTTTTTGGGAAGTGGTAACAGCAATGGCAGGGCTCACGGGGACATTCCCAATGGCTTTAAGAGAGAAAAAAAGCAGTATTAGTGGACCTAAAATTAGACTGATATGCAATACCTAGGGGCATACGTATGCTCTTCTGCTCCAGCCTAGGGAACAGGTAGGGCATTACATTTTTGGAAGTGTCTAGCTCCGAGTGCTACAGAGAGTCACAAATCCTGATAGCTTTTGAAGTGTGGTAGCAGCAGCCAGCAGAAAGGAGCCTGGGGTGTAAAACAGCTCCTTTTCAAAGCACCAGGCCCTCTTCTGAGTCGCTGCGTGGTGCTGGCATGAAAGGATCTCGGAAAACAGCAGAGCTCCAAAGACAAACGGTGCAAGAGATGAGAGGTCTTAAAGGAAGGAGCAGCAGGAGCAGAAGCAACAGCTTCTCCCAGAACAGGTTGCAGCCAAGTGCAGTGTGGACAGAGTAAGAGCAGGGTTGTCCTTCTTTTCCCCAATTACAAGTGATTGATTACACACCGATACTCAAAAAAAGGAAAGAAAGGCTACGCCTCACCCCAGCTTTGAGAAAGTTCTACACCAAGTTAAAAGATCAGGAAAGAACCAACACAGGGCAAATACCTGGAGGCGGAGGAGCAAGAGAGAGCACAGGACAGCAGGAGCAGAGCCACCGAGGGCTGACGGGAGAGGCAGTACCTGGGCAGCAGGAGAGCCTCCCTGGGGGCAGCCAGCTGGCAGTGCACAGGAGGAACAGACACAAGAGCTCGTTTCCCTCATATTTAATAAGGGCTCTGCTGCAGCGGCTCTGGGAAGGACAGCTGCTCTCTCCAACAGCACCGCATCCCGCGGGGCGCTCAGCGGCACAGCTCGCACACACCGCGATCCAGGCGCGCAGATGAGAGCCCGTGCTGGAGAACAGAGGGACTGACAAACCATCGTAGAAAATGACTTTTATTTCTTTTTTTTTTTAATTATCATTTCTTTTCCTCCCTCCTTTTTTTTAAAGTCCTGACGTTTACAGGTAGGCTTTCATTTCCGACAGCACAGCTTCGCAGCAATAGAAATCACAAAGCAGCCAGCAGAGCAGCTGAACTAAGACCCATAAATACCAGCAGAGAAAACAATGGACAACCACCAATTTTTCTATACAGGAGCTATTATTTTAATGTCACATTTTGACAATTGCAAATGGTCTACAGAATGTACGTGGGCAAAAGGCAGTAAGTGAGTCTTCTGAAACACTAGATGTATAATAAACAGCGCATTATCAACATTTACATGATTCACATCAAATTGATGACATCCTAAATGTATTCCTTTTAAAGGATAGAGATTTTTCAATAAAATATTACATTTCATTTAATACTCTGGTACAATACTTCATACATTGCAGGAAAAAAAAATAAATGCAAGGTCTACTCCACCTAATAAGAGGATCCTTTTTCATTAGTCTTTAGTACTGTAATAAAAAAAAAATCATCACAATAATGTCATAAATAAACAGGCTTGAAATTATTAATTACACTTCACTATTTAAAAGGGAGAAATTAAAAATTAATTTGAAATAATGAAGTTACGGGTAGAAAATCAAAACCTGACAACACATCCTAGTACCAGCTGTGATTTTTCCCATCCCTACGACAAAAAAGGAAGCAGGTTTTATAACATCGTTAGCCATATCCTAGTTAATCGTGTTTCAAACACACATCTTAAGAGGAAAAAAAAAAGTAAAGTTTGGTCAGGATTAATAGGAGAACCAATCAGTCCTAACAACAGTTAGCTGCAATTACAATGTATGCTATAAAACATTCAGCACATGAAGTCTGCAGCAAATTCATGCTGGCATAAATTATTGTGCCTTAGGAGCCAGGTTACAGTTTCCCTTGTGGTAAAAAAGTCTTCTACAAGACAACACTCCAGAGCTGCATCCCTTTTCCCTTCCATTGACACAGCAAAAGCTTGTAAATCAATGCTTAAAATTTCTTCACTAAAAAGTCACTAGAAATACATGAAACCCACATTCACTTCTCTCCCCTGAACCAAAGGACATTTCTCTTTCTTGCTCCATTTGTCATCCAACCCAGCCATTGGTTAAAATGATTTTTTAAAACCCTTTCAGAAACGCCCCCCTCTCGCCGGTGCAGGAAAGGCAGAGATTTTCTTTTGCAAGGTCCCCCTCCGGCACTCAGCAGGGCCCAACGCCCCAGAGAAGAGGAGTTATTTATCCACAATCTTTTCAATTCTGTCCCCCCCATCGACACCACGCGCTCCCCAGGATTGATACACATCCTGCAGTAAGGATTCCCTGGTTCCAAGAAAAAAATGAAAGTAGAATAAAAGTCATACAGCGGCAGGTCCTAAACAGCTAAAATGAGGTCAAAAGAGGCAACTTTGTGTTGGCCATGTAACCGACTGCTGCTTACACAGCTCCGTCTTTTTAAGACACATCACATTCACCGAGTTCATGACAGTTCAGCTTCATTCAGGATCCTTTTCTCCTTTCTCTTGACTTTTTCCCCCCAGCTTTTCAGTTTGGTGCAGGACAGCTCCAAACCTGAACACGTGTTCTCCCTTACGTATGAAGCGTAGAATTTGTCTAACTTTGCCCAAAGTTTTCAACAAATACTGAATTGCTGTCAATACAAATACCAACACTTACAACTGATCCCTGTTAAGCAGGACGAAGCTGTAAATAGGGACAGGAGAAGAAGCAGGCGATGTAGAATGTGTATCTCACTACCCAATGAAGAGATTTCTCTCTCGTCATTACTAGAAGCTTTAGATCTAGGAAGGGCACAAGTATTCATGACTAGAGTATAAGGCTACGACATTAAAACACATATTATGGTATGCTGGTGACAGGAGTTCCAAAATAAAATAGCCCAAAACAAAACCCCAAAGCCTCAAAAAAGACAAAAAGGACAACAGGCAAAGTAAGGAAATTCTGCTTAACATTAAAGAAGCACCTTCATTCAGTTCAAAGTGTTCAAATATTTAAATTTCGCAAAGCACTCTCAGGAAAAGGTAATGTAATCTCCCACTTAACCTTTCACAAAGCTGCACTGATGACATTCCAGGCTTTAGCAGAATTTCACAGGTAAGGCCCTGCACCCTCACACACAGCAATGAATTGCAGCCTTCCCCACCTGCACCCGCTGTATGGAAATGGCAATAATTCCTTAACACTACATAAGTCACAGAACTTCCCCAGAAACACGGGGCAGGCGTTGGTGAGACACCGCCAGTGGGACCAGTTCTGCCATTAATGCACACATGCAGCAGTAACGGCTTCAAGGGGAGAGTCTGGTCCAGAGAATTGGACAGAGCAAAATGAAGAAACCCAATTACCTGGCAGCTCAACAGCAGCTCCTCCTTCCGGAGTCTCCAGAAGGGGACTTTGTCTTTTTAACATCAATCAGAAGTGGTTTCAGATGGCTGGGATTTTTTTAATTGAATAGGGACAGCAAATTCAATGCAGCTCTGAAAGGCACTTCAGGTGGAATGGGAACAACCTCCTGCCTGGTGACAGGAACCAGAACAAGCCTCTGGCCTTGCTGCCCCTGCTGCCCTTTTCAACTAAGGCAATTTTAGTGAATAGCGACCTTCCATGCACTGCTTTCCTCACCTGCCTTTGATCCAGCCACTGACTTTAGCATAACGCCTTCCTAAAAAATCAGAAGGCTCAACAGCTTCCACCCCCTGCAGAAGGGGAGAGGGTCACCTCATCCCAACAGCCTGCACAGCGGGTTCCTTGTTGCACTGGTTTTAATGTGCTGTCAAGGTGTCATCATGCAACTGTTTAAAATAGCTTAACTCTACAAGTTCAATCTCTTGCTTTAACAGACGAACACAGACAAATGAACACAGACAGTGTCCTCGCAAACCGCTAGGCCACCGTCTCTGGAGAGACACCGTAAATTTCTATTTCGGGTAGAGATCGCGTAAAAGAAATTTTGTTTGATGCAAAGGCTACCTTGCATAATCCCTCAAAAATAGCCCATCCGGCCACTCAGCTAAGTCGTAATCAAAGCCACCAGTTATCACAAAAAGCACCTTCATATCAGTAACTGCTCACCCCTCTGAAACTCAGTCTGAGTTTGAAATGTATTAGGACTAGTTTTATCAAGGAGCTGATTCGATGTATGCTGGTGATCCACTGTTTTCACACAATCAAGTCTTGTTCCCATCAGTATTTTACATTAGTGTAACGGATTTATCCACACCATTGCTCTCCCACCACCCCCCTCAAAAAAAAAAAGTAATCCCACAACTGCACAAATAAGGAAAAAAAAAAACCCCAACTAATAGCCATACAGTGAAACAAAAATACTATTTAAAAAACAAATGGATGACAGTCCAACAGTTTGCAGGATTCAAAACTGACTCTACAAAGTAGTTGTCTACATTGTAGAAATGATTTCCTTTTATTTGGAAAACGAGCAATTGTAAATCAGGTATTGGAGAGAAGAGATATAAACAATCTTCAGATGGTCTTAAGTTTTGCCTACTGTTGAAGGACTAAAACCGTAAATAAAAAGGTACCAAGCCCTCAGAGTTCACCGTTCACGTGAAGCTTCTTCCACCTCTTTCTTGACCTTTTTAAAAACCATATTCATTTCTGGGAAAGGAAGGGAGATGAAAATTAAAGTTATTGAATGAATGAAATGCGCTTACAGTTACCAAACGGAAAAGGGAAAATTGGCTTTCTGAAGACTCTGAAAACATACAGGGAAAGTTGACAAAAGGCTTTAAATTAGAATTCAAATAGGTTAATGACTAAAGACACCTTAAATACAAAGGTGTTCCTTCGCTGTGCTCAGTCCATCAACCGAAGCACCAGGTAAACTTATTAGCTAATAACCTATATACATATATTTTCAGTTGTCTGATTGCAAAGAACCAAATTATAACAGATATTGAAAACAAAGAATCTACAGATTTCTCTACCACCAAAAGCAGGGATTTAATTCTTACCAGTAAGACATCAATACTACCCCAACTGCTCACACCATGCAGGCACAGCAGCAACTTTGCTCTTTTATGAGGCTGAGCGTGACATTAAGTGTTCTTGAATCTCTTAAGATGCATGCAAATCCTCACCATCAACCAGGAGCAAAGATCACTTTCAAAAGCCATAGAAAGCACTCATCCTTTGCTAGCATGCAGAATTTCAGTCCCCTGAATAATAAAAACTTCCAACTTATGTCACTGGGGAGTCAGGGCATGAGAACAACGGCCGAACTACCAAGCTAATATTCCGCATTGTTTTGAAAGGGATCGATGCAACTCAATCAAAATTAGCTTCTGGTAATTGAACACCTTAAGGGGGATACATTCCACGTGTTTTAGGCATGAGAAAGTCCTTCCTATAGCTCTTCTTATAGTTGAGGTTTGTGTCCATTTTCTCCAAACGCCACAACTCCAGGCTGGATACGCACACTCACTCCTGAACGTACATACCTGCCTCTGCATGGAGGTCTCTATACATCTTCTCATCTGAAACTTTTCTGCTGTTGCATCAGCCCCACGTTTTCATATACTCTAGCACTATCTTCTCTCATTCTGAAACCAAACAAGCATTTACAATCTCAAGAATCTAGTTTGAGAAAACCCCATTTGTACACACAATATAATTCAGCAACAATTTATTTTGATCAATTTGGTTTAAGAGCAAAGCACGGGGCAACAGCCCAGGGCAGATTCTGTGTTAACCCCTTCCCATTTAAGGTCCCTGAAGATCAGTTAGTACAGTTCAGAACCCACACACTGACAACAGAAGCGTACTTACTCTGGACACGTTGGGGTTGGGGTACAGGGTGGAAGAGGACTCTGATCCCCACTCGTCTGGTCCGATAAAGAATATTTAATGTTTGTGTACTCGTGACCTTTCCTCTTACTCTTCTGTGAAGCAAAACACAACAAAAAGCCAGGTTAGAAGACAATCATTGAAGCAGTGCAGAAGTTACACGTGTAACTAACCACATATGTTTTGAGAAGAAAGGTTTGTCTACAAACAGACAACAGCTCAATTCTGCAGATAACACACACACACAACAAGGACAGGACCTAAGGGTTGGCTTTAGCTATTTGTTATGAGCCCTGAAAAGCTTCATTTGTCAATATTCCCCTTTCCTCCACCATCTCCAGCAGAATGTACCGACCTTATGAACCAGCACTTGTAAGCAATCTTCATCTTACTTGGCAGAAGAAACCCCGCTTCATTCTTCAGCAGACAGGACCAGCCAGTGGGCTTCCCACTGACCTTATTTCCAGCTTGGAGATGTGGCCAAATGAGTAACAACGTTGTTTGCAAGATCTCTAATAAAATAACATCTTAGCCCATTAGGTTTGATATAAAAAGAAGCCAAGCTGTTATTTGTATTCTGCAGCATATGTTACAAGCTGCAGCCAATTGTGCTGGCATCCATCTAAAGATACTGAGGGCTCCAGCAAGCAAAGCTGCGCTAGGAAAGAAAGGGAATACGGCTGTCTTCATCTTCTAGACAAACGCTCACAACACATGCATACACCAAAACCTATAAATTAAAGCCTCACTTCAAATTTTGCAGGGTATTGGGGGGGTTTTTTTGAGTATTTTTTCATTTTAATGCTTTAAATGCTTGCTAAAGAGCTGGCCTGAATCAATCTCACAACAGAGGATGTCAGAGCCTCTGGGGAGATCTGGCTGCTGTTTCCATTAAGAACGCTCTGTACAGCAATGTAGGTTGAAATTTTTCCAATTTGGCCTTCTGAAACTTGCTCAAAACTTGCTCAACTTGTTATTTTACTGAATTTTTCCCCTTTCAGCCTCCTACTTACTCCTGACAAATCACTTTCAAACAGACCACCAGTCCAGATCAATTACTTGGAAGGGTAATGTTAAAAAATAAGATTTAAATAAAACGGAAAGGTTCAAACTGCTGCATTCTACAGTGTTATGGGTACAATTCCCTCACCTGCCAATAATATTCTGAAGTCCAAAAGTACAGCTTGATTTCTACTATCCCCACCCCAAAAACCGCGTGATGAATGGCAGTTCAAGTTACAGATGTGCTGTACAGTAAAAGCCATTTTAAAACAATCAGTCAGTTCTTCTGTTGCTTAATAGACTGCAACAGACAAAACAAGCCAAGAAAAAGCAGATATCTGGCTTCTCTTCCTTCCACTTAATTCACTCTAACTGTCCTTTCTAATTCAGAAAAATAGAAATGTGGCAAGACCTACTTGTTTCCTAGATGTAAGAGAATATACACAATTGCACAAGGAGGGAAAGAAAAAAAACCACCCAACCAAACTAAAACAAATTCACTTTGCTTTTCTCCTGTACTTGTAAGAAGACAGGAAATATTTAACACTTAACTATGAAATCTTGAGGCTCTCAGCCTTGCAACACAAGAGGGAATGCTAACAGAGGAAGTAAGTTTTTTTCCTGAATACAAACAACAAGTCCATCTGGTTGCAAGTCCTGCATGGCAACAGGCTAGCTAATGTGGCTACCTAATTTCTTATCAGAGCCAAGTTCTAGTTCCAGCTTCTTAAAACTGTATACCTGCACCTTCTGAGCTAGTAACAGAATAGAGGAAGAAACATAACCGAGCCTCAGCACTGAAGGAGAAATACACTGCTCCACTCGATATCAAAACAATATCCAAAACCCGTTACCACAGCCAAGAGAGAGCTACAGATGTGCTCTGCAAACGGCAGCAGCAGAAAGAGACCATATTAAAAAAGCTGAGGACAAGGCTTGCATAATTACACACACAGGCATATGAAGCGGCTCTAAGGCAAAGCGAGACAACAGAGCCAGAAAATAAAAGGCCACCTGAGGGATTTCTTGTTCTTCACTTTGTGTCTAATCACCATCAGAGCACACAACAGCTGTCCTGGGGAGAGGAACGAAGTCTCCATCCTCTCTGCTGAGCAGCAACTCTACATCATGTAGGCAAATATCAACTAAGCTCTGCCACACTCCAAAGCAGCCAGAAGCCACACACAAGTGCCAAGCCTGAGCTGCAACTCTGCTCCCTGTTCCAAAGATAACACGTTCCTACGTAACATTTGATACTTAGGACAAATGTACCTGCTCCTCTTCAATTCTGCGCTGTAGCGTTTCAATGTAGTGCTGCACTGCCATGTAAATAAATCTGTACTGTGCTTCTGTCTGAACCATTCCTGACCGCTGCGATCTCACCATCTGAATGGTCTTTGGAACATCGATATCACAGTCCACACCTAGGGAGAATCAGCGTCATGTTAAGAAGAGTGAAAGAAACTTTGGTTTTGGAGGAGCGATCGGCCTCATCTTCCAGGAGAACCCAACATAGCTGAATAATCCTGCAATGAGCAAGACTAACTTAAATGTTAGCAGTTGTATTTAACTTAAATCACACAGGATTCATCCTTGACTACTAATACACAGACCTGTATAACTGGAGTACAACACAGAAAGCTGCCCTGGAGGAGAAAACTGCACAGTGTTCCAAGATGACTTTAAATGCAACCCAGCTCAACATCAATGCCAAGCTGGTGTTCGTGGCGGTTTATACACAAATACAACACTGTTCACCGAAAACGAGTTACTCAAATTCAGCGTGCATGAGTACATCAACAGCCAGATGCTCGTGAACGATTTTAAAAGAAAAACAGCAAAATAAATTATAAAAATAGTAAGAAGAAAACCACAGACTCCCATCTAATCCTCAGCTGAAAGTTTTCATTATGCTGAACTGGAGCAGCTTTTCAGCACTTTGATTCCAGCTAAGTTAAGAGGAATGAGCAAATCCCCTCTATGCCAAACACACACGCCCTGCCCGTAGCATCAGTAGGATCCTCCATTCTATCAACACTCCTCTTGTTTCACTGTGATCTGTCAATGCCTCACAGTAAAATAAAAATGGGAGGGGAACTTACCTTTTTCTCTGATTATGTCAATAAGAATATCAATCACAATGAAAGTTCCTGTTCGCCCAATCCCAGCACTGTAAAAAGAGAAGGGGGAAAAAGTTAACTCAGCATTTATTAACAGCCTTGAATCAGAAAAAAAAACAAGGTCAGACCTAACATTTGCATGCCTTACAAAAAGTATCTGATTTATAAGCCGAGATGAGGAGAGAGCACTCGCAGGAGGTGAGATGGGAGATTAGAATTCCCATGATCCTGCACCCGGAATATAGCACCTTATCCAGTATCAGAAATTCCTATTCACACAGACACACACTCTGAAAGACAGCCTGCTTCGGAGGGAACCCTGTGACACCTATCCAAAATACAGCATTTTGCAAGACAAAGCACAAACACCTTGACAGATGCAAGCCTGAGCAGCTTGATGAAAGCTGTCATCTGTTCAGATTTTCAGCTCCACCCTCCAAAAACAAACAAGAACCTCCAGATCCAAGAGAGCTCCACAGGCCTAGAGAGTAGCAGTGGCAGAGGCGCATACCTGCAGTGAACCACAACTGGTCCTGCATCAGAAATGCTCTCCTGCTTATGGTGCACCTCCTCTAGGAAGTCTAGCACACCGCCGGGGTCACTTGGGACTCCATGATCAGGCCAGGTCCTGAAGTGATACTGCCACACTGTCCTCTCTGTGTTCCCCTGGAAGAAAGATGCCAACACGTGAAAACAAACTCCTTAGGATCAAAATCCAGCTAAAAGGATTTATGTGGTCAAGCTGAGTCAGATGGGAAGGTGGCATATCCAGCCTGCTGCTCAGTACCCGCAGCACCACAACTCTCCATGAAAGGGGACAAGCCCGAGTTTCTCTTGGCCTGACAAGTCAATCCCACCATCTGTTTCCTCAGCTCCCTCCTTCTCTTGTGGTTGTTTCCAAGAACATTTCTATCCTCACCTTTAGAAGCCATGGCAAAGTTCTGCCTGAGGGTGACCTGCAGCAAGGGACCTTCATCTCCCACACTCATCATTCGTACCTAGCGGCACTTAACCTTACATGCCTCTTCCTGCTCAGTTCCATCCCACGGCCACACCAATCTAATACACCCTGCTGCTTCGCTTCTTACACAATTCATCCTGCACTCTGATCCAAATTGTTCCTGAACAAGGACGTGCTATTTCCACACTAATTCACCAGGTCCTTCCTCACACGACTGGACCCACACACAACCATTTTCTCCTACTGCAACCTTCTCCACGAAAGGGAGCCTAGCTAGATTTAAGTGCTATTACTTAAAAGCATCGTCCCTCTCTCCAGATTTCCTCAAAGCTCTGCAGCCTGCGTCTTCTGCCAAAAAGCCCTTAGGTATAAGAAGCTTCAATTATCCCAAGGACAAAGAGAAAGACGTATGGAACTAAACCTAGAGCTTCAAAGAAAGAGATGGGGCTCAATTTATTAACCTCTTAGTGCTTTTATTGATTCCAAAGAAACAGTCAATTTCTGCATTTTTTTTTGTGATCTGCAACCTAAATTAAAAAGAAAGAGTTACTAACATACTTACTTGTCCAACTTTAGAAAGCTTAAGTTCTCTTAGTGTGTAATCGTGCGCTGCGCTCTCCTTAACATTCCTAACACGCATAACACCGTACTCCTTTAGGGAATATTCATCAGGCCAGTACTTGACACACTTACTCTGCAAGGTTAATAAAAAAAAAATTGAAAACCAAAAAACCAAGAGTCATCAGTAAGAAGAAAGGCTTGTGCACAGACTGGTTAACAAACATTTCGGAATACATCGAGGACAATCACTCGCACCAACTGGTCAGCTAGCTGACATGGTAAAGTACGTTTTAGGGGGCGGTTTCTCTTCCCCATGACAAACCCTGGATTATTTCAGACAAGCAGGTACAGGTAATCTCTTCTTTTAGCAGCTTTCACCATCATCTTAGTACCTGCTTTGCTTCGACAGTTTCAAACCCTTGAGATTACAATACTGTTACTTGTATCTCCACCCAACTACTGGTTTCAAAATACTGAGGATTTCCAGTGGAACGCTGTAGCCTTACAGGGCATTCTGCAATTAAAACCCAACAGGCTGCAAAATACACATAAGTCAAAGGTGTAAGCCATTCTTAGCGGAAATGAAGCTTGGATGCTTGCTTTTTCATCACTTTGAGCAGACAGGGCCCACTCAGCTCTCTAAGGCAGCCACCAAAGGCACAAAGAATTGCTCCCTGTGCCAGGGGGCTGCAGCCTCACGTGTCTGTAGCTCCTGAAATGCAGAGCTTTTGGTGTGTTGCTTCTCTCTCAATATTATCTTTGGCCAGGGATGTATTCCATCCACGAAGAACAGATTCACCTATTACTACTTTGATTTGGAAGAGTTCAGGAAAAAGCAGCTCCTGTGGATGCCACACAAGTACACAGGGTATCGGATGAGAAATTATAGTGGGTATAGAGATGGCAGCTTCCAGCAACAGCAAATGCAGACCAAACACCAAGTAACTATGGAGAAACATTTCTTATTTACAGTTACTACTGCATATTTATGAGAAAACATGGCAACAAGAAAGTTCCCTTCTGCCAACACAAGACACAGTAAAAGATGATTGAACGTGTGCTTTCCAGCCTCTTTCAGCAACAAGATGCTTTCCTGTTACTTTTGCCCTTCTTTCCTGCCCTCTCCACAAGGGCAGAAGCTCAAGAAATGTTGATCTTGGCATATGCCAACATAACTCACAGCTTCAGTACAGAATTCTGAACACCAGAGCAGTTGGAATGGCAAGTCTGAACAGTAACACACAATGTTAAAATAAGCTTCAGTCTGCTAGAGATGCATTGGCTCAGCCAGCCTCCAAAACACCACTATTTTAATTTCTAACTATTCGCTGCTCCTACAGTGCACTCTAAAGCAAATTCAGGACTCTATGCAGATTTGAGATGTTTCTTAGTTCCTCACTTCCTTAGGCAATGTGCTCTTGAAGTCATCTTTGATGCAGAGGTTTCTCTCCTTTCTGCAGATCTGAAAGCATCTTGGCCTGAGATAAAAAAGCTTTTCTATCAGGACCGCTATTTGCAGTTCTTGAAGAAAGGAGACAGGCATCAAGACAAACAAAAAAAAAAAATCAATGCATGCAGCACTGATTAATAATCAGACATTAAAATATTTTATACAGCCACAGCACAGAAAACAGGCTTAGAAAAACATGGAAAGAGCCATAGAGAAACTGCAGAAGAGTGCAGGCCATTCAGTAGGCTGTTAAAAAAATAAGTGTATTCAAGACAACTTCTCCAAAACAACCCCATAATTTATTTCTCTTCTTCCAAGATAAAGATGTAAGAGGAAGGTCACTGCAAAGGCGTAGCTTCTCCCTCCTTCAGTGCACACTCAGGAAGGACACAAGTCATGGCCCTTTCTAAGGGTGATGAATGGGCAGAAGTTTACAAAGTCTAAACCAAAAAATCCACAGGAGAGTCTAATGGTTTCTACAAACACCACCAACGGCAGCTTCGATACCCAGATAAGGCAGAGAAGCCCATAAAATCTGCTGCTATTTGTCTTCAGTACATATGCATAAAGCCTCTTTTTTAGGTAGCAGTGGTAAGGAATCCCTGCAATTATCAGTCGCCCATAGGAAAACGTTAGCTAGACTTTCAATTGGATTCTTTTCAAAAGTGATGCTCATCTAAGATAACAGCTTTCCATTCAGAAACATCACCAGGTTATTGAAAAAGGTAGACAGTGGTATGTGGAAAAAGCAGATAAACTTAAAAAAAAAAAAGAGAAAGAACAGAAACTGTTTGCCAAACAGAGAAAAGATCAGAAGCAAAATATTCCAAAGATAAAACACTACTATCACAGGATGTGACCATTGCCAGAAGATCACAATTTCTTATTCTTTCCCGTCATATGCTATTAGAACCCAGCAACAAAATAATAACCCCGGATTTGCCAGAAGACAGTGCATGTGACCAAGACCTCTGTCATTTAAAGGTACTGTGGAGGTTCTTGGGATACACCATTGCAGGACAATTTCCTGTTCCAAAGCATCAAACCCTGCCAGAGCAGCTCACAAGGGGCTCGCAGACTCCCGAGGCTGAACAGGTCTTTATGCCAAACAGGGCAGGCAAAGAACCTGGCTTTAGGAATAACAGTGCTAAATCCCACCTGGCTGAGGGATTCCTGACCAGGTACAGTTTCAGCTGTAATCACAGCTCAGTAATTAATAAGAATGTTATCAAATTCAAGCACAGAAAGTAAAGCCAGAAAGAAAACTGCATTCCAGTAGAGACCAGTAAATGTGACTGGAGTGAGGTGAATCTGAGGCAATAACCATCACATGATATTGTAGTTTTTAGGTAGGAAGCAATACCATTTAAATTCATTCTTATAGTAATAAAGTCCCACAATTCTGCTTTTCTAGTGAAGTCTATGCAAGCTTGACAAGCTACATTAAATGGCAATCCTTTTGTTACAGCAACAGGGAGCTTACCCCTTCAAGTACACAGAACACCCGTTTGGCTCCATCTCGCATTCCAGTGCCTCATCCCCTGAATCATTTTACAACACACAGAAGACTCACAGTAGCTAAAATTTAATCAGCCAACCCTTAAAAAAAAGGGAGGCTTGATGATATGACAGCAGTGTGCCCTCAGTTCCCACAGGCACCAATGAAAAAGGACACTCAGCACCTTCCACCGCCAGCGGTGGCTCACCAGACTGCAGCACATAAATCAATTTAAGCACGTCAGTGCAGTCCTCACTTGCATTCAAATGTCGCGCCCTTTCCCAAGGCCAGGTTGAGACTCTGGTTTTACCTTTCCTCTTTCCACTTCTTTTGTGGTCATAACAATAACTCGAGAATTCTCCTGGAACACCATCCTCCAAAAATCATTCACTGTGTTCTGTAGGCAACCTTGAGTAGCAATGTAGCTTTTTTTTGGCTTTGAGTTGTTGCACTTGGTTTCAAACTCAGGCTAGGAAAAAAAACAATTGAACAAATGGTTACACGACTCAAATGGATTTAGGGGAGCGTGTTAAAGAACTCACATGGGCTGTGCCAGCAAAGTTCCTGCAGGTAGGAGTGTACTTACCATAATAATATTAGCATTGATATAGTCTGAAACAGGCTCATTTGGATCACCGTCATGTAGAACAACTCTGGTATGGTCAACTGGAAGAATACAGATGTTCGTTAAGCACTTGCATCCTACAGTCGTGAATATACAGCTATTTTTAAATACCCCCCAGACACGTGTATTTCTATATATGCTGCCAGAAGCTATTAAGTTATCAAACTCAGCGAATTAATGAATATTCAACCTTTCCTGTTTGACATTTGGTAAAACAAGTGTCCAATTCATAACAAACCAGATCAAAATATGTGCTCATCCCCCATGTCATGTGTACACGGACAGGCAAGCACTAAGTTAAGGGGAATGGGCGACGGATTTGCACCAACTGGTTTTGTACTGTAAATTAATCCTCTTAAATTTAAGCATTCCATTTTGCTGAATAAGAGTTTAGGGATGTGACGCTATTAAATGAAAGCTGAAGATAAAACCAGTATTTGGGAATCGAAATATTGGTATCTACAAAGCGCAAATATTTGAACACAAACTGGAAATCGCACGGGCTAATACTGACAACATAAGGAGAGGAATTATCACTAAAGAGAAGAGAAAGCACAGTGGTGATTAATAAACCCTGTGTTAACAAGCCAAGATAATCAAGCATAGAAAAGTAGCAGGCTTACGTTATAATGAAAGAAATCAATACTTACAGGGTAAAATGTTTTTGTATCTATTTTTGTTTTTGTTTTCTTGTCGCTGACCTTCTTTTCGACTATAGAGAAGTTTGCATTCTTGTTGCTGTAAGGTCTAAATGAAAACAACCAAAAACTGGTTTTAATAAAAGGAGTATGGACTGTTTCACCTTCATTATAGCGATCCTTTCTCACAAAAATGATAATATTTAATTATAGTGCCAGAAAGTCAAAGAAAGAGAGAGAGGTGCTGGATTTCTCCATTCAGACTTAACACAGCATTGCTCCCAAGGCATACAAGAAACACAGGAGCATGAGTGACAAGACAAGCTATTTTCCACCTGCTAATTATAAACACCTATGACCTCAAAGCTTCTTTAAACCACAAACTCTAACCAGCAAGTTGCTGTGTCTGCTGTGCTTTTAGCTGTAAAACGCTGCGCATGGAAAACGTAACCGGTTACAAACATCCACAACAAAATTTTGGCTGTAGAAATCTGGCCGCCACAAAAGGCATCCTAGATAAACCAGACACAAGCAGCATTCTACAGAGCAGGTCCCAGTAAACCTATTTATCACAAGGTCTTTCTCATCGGGCAGAAAAGTTCCAATTGCTACTGCATTTCTCCATTTTGCTGCACCAGGCAGGTAAGGAGTTAAAACATTTTCCACTGAACCGGCATTGGCTTCAGTGCCAATAAAGATCAGTAACAAATGCATTCACAGCATTGCCAGCCTGCAAAGGAGTAAGGTACTGAGCGATCCGGTGCTTCTCTATCTGAGATGTGCTGGATTCCTCTGGGCCTTACCAGCCTTCTTCTGCTTCTCCAGCCACAGCAGGCCCATAGCAGCCTGTACTACTGTAGTGGCACTGCTGGAGAGACCCAAAACGGGTCCCTGAGATTCAGAAGGCTGTGTTACGGCACCAGCACAAGAGCGGATCCTTGCAAGCTGCAGCCAGACCAGCTCTAGGCAGCCAAAGACGAGGAAGGAGCACACAGAAAACCCAAAGCAGCACACAGAAAACCCAAAGCAGCACACCGACACGAGCAACTGCATTTAAATACAAGGATAGGGAGAAGTCCTTCAGCAGTGAGAATATTAGGAAGATATTCTTGTCTATCCCCCCAGAACAAAAGTCCACATGGGAATGCTACAGTATTTTCAAAGGTATGGATGAGACAGGGAAAATGCCATGCACAACACCACCACAGCCACACAGCGCTTTTTAAATGCTCTCATTATTCTCTCCTACCAACACAGGGCCACTTCACTAAACCAGTACAGAATTTTGCACAGACTTTCTCAAATTACCCCTCTGGGAGGCAGGGGTTGGGAGGGGGGCATTAGGAAACTACAGACAGGGTTATCTATTAATCATCCCAGTGCAGAACCAATGTATCTGCATGGGGACTTGTCCTGTTGGCGAGGAGCTCATTTCTCCCTGCCTGGCTCACAATTCATATGACGGGGAGAGCAGCAATTCCGTACTTCACAGCCACACTGCTCAGGAGCAAATCACCCTGCTTGCAATGAAGCTGGAGGGACCAGAATCTCAATGGCTTTGTGGCAAGTTTCAATCCCAAAAGCAGTACTACTGACTACAAGGAACACTCAGGCTTTGGAAGCTGCTCCCCTTGTTATTACCACGCTTAATATTCTTGCAGAGATTGCTTTTACTTTAAAGCTTGGGCATGTCAGGCGCATTTGCTCACTTCTATTTCAGTCTCTGTTATTGTCAGTGCCTGGCTTGATGACCTTGGACAATTAGGCTCATCCTAAAGACAGGGAAAGCAAAGAACAAAAGCGGTACAGGAGAGCTGCGAGGTTTCATGCATATGAAGCAAAGACAGAAAACATCTCCACAAAGCAAAGACAAAAAATATCCTCATAAAGCATTGCCTGCTACCGCTAGAAACAGCACTCTGCAGCCAGCCCACCTCTTGCCACAATGCAAGAGTCTTTCAAGTGTCATTAGAACAGAGCACCTTTATATAACATTAGCACTTCTGAGTCTCAGCCAGGAGAGATGTCAAGCAAAAGCAGCAAAAGCTCAACTTTGCTAGCAGGTTAAAAAATGGAAACAATTAAGTGTGTGGAAACCATAGCTTCAAATACATCTTCACGTCATACAGTTAATTATTATTGCTTCGAGCATCCCTGAGGAGGGATCCGTGAGCAGCAGCGACTTCTAACAAGCCCATTAAGAGATGTACACAATGCAACAATAAATCTGAAACATAGTCCTCAATTTTACTCAACATCCAAGCACTAAGCTCACCAAACAGCCATTTTTCAGAAGCAAAAACATTACAAGGACTGTCAGCACGTCTGTCTAGTGGTTCACGGGACAAGAGGCACATTCTTAAATATGCCTGAAGACAAGTAATTTATAACCACCATCTGGCCTGCCAAGTCATAAACAGCACAGGCAGAGATCCACGGCCAACCTGGAGTTTGCCCCCCTGCCTCCTGCCACCAAGGCTGACAGCTTTAGCTTACCTGAGGTGAATGAAAAAGCGTAACCCAAACTGCTATGAGATTGCTTCATTTCCAAAAACACAATGGAAAAAGATAAGGCTTAGTGCTGACCTCACTAACAGCAGTGAAGGGCAAAAGAGTGTGATATCTCACAGGTAAAATCTTTTATTTCTTCCATTTACTTTTGCTGTAAGACTTCCTGCTTGCTAGCAAACAGTCACCTTCAGGAAGAGACAGGAAAAGACCTTGCTTCTAAGGACCAACTGATAAATCCATTACAAGACAAATTTATTCAACAAAAACCAGAGGTCAGACAAGAAGTCGTTACGTGTCAACTAATAGTTCAGTCACATTTTGACAAATCAACAATCTGTTCCTGAATGCACCACACAAGAGTGTGTCCCTTCAGAAAGAAAAAAACCCAAACATTAATTCACACAGCTTTTAGGAAGCCAGCACCAATTCCAAGAAGGTCAGGCCAACCTGTTCCCTTTTTTATGCCCTCTGAAGAAGAGTAACGTTTGCTTAGCATCTCCAGGGGAGACAACAGACACCCTTTGCTTGGCTAACTTGCAAATGTATGTCCAGGCTAAACCATGCAGTGACCACAGACACAACCTATGTGACTGTGCCGTGATATGACCCACCACACATCAGTCTTTGCAAAAAGACTGCAGTTAATTCCCATAGGCGAGTTTCAGCCATTAGGGCAGGTGTGGCCAATCTTCCTGACCCTTCAGGCCCCATATCAAAGTTGAACTCTGCAGGAGAAGCATTTCAGAGGTTGAGGCCAGTTTAGCTCCAAGTGAGGAGAGCAGAGCAGACCGGACAGTACATCCAGCTAATGAATGTCTGATCAAAAAAGTGTTTCTTTGGGAACAGTTACTTTGCAAATCCATCACTATTCAAGAAGTTTCTCAGAACAGAATTACACAGCCAAAAGCAGCCTCTCTGGTAAAGATCAGGACTTTCCAGTTTCCTGTTGCCATCTGCTGGTGGAGTTCCAGACTCCACTGTGGTTTTCTTATGTGTGCAAGGTACAAACCAGTCCATTATATTCAAGACACTTCTCTTCTTTTTGGCTATGCCCATCACACACATGCAGCTGTTAAGTGACTCCAGTTGTCAAAGAAGGGTTAGGACCCAGGCTGGACTCAAGTAGTGTGCAGTGTGTCAGTTAATGCTCATACTTCGTCTGCTCTATTTGAGAAATTAACAGTTTCAGCTGTTTTTTCTTTCAAACGTAAGCAGCTACACAAGAGGTTCACAGATAAGGCAGAATGAAAGGCAATGCCACTTTCTGGGAAGGAAATGGAATTTTGGCTGCAGGCAGAAATATAACACCCAAACAAAACCAAAATAATTCTTCAGGAGTCCAAGGAATACATACAAACAATGTTGCTTCATCTCAGAGCTGGCTACTGTTACCACTTCACAACGGTTTCAAGATCCAACAAAAATGGCTATCAAAAAAGCCACAAACTCAAGGGCAAGAGCATATATTGACTGAGAAATCACACTGAGGTTTCCATAAAGCAATGGTATGCAACTTCCTGAACAATGCAGAGTGCAAACCGAAGCATCCTCTGCACCAAGACATGCAACAGAGAGCACAGTGTCCTTCCTTTCATATGCACAATACAGCTGACACATTCCAACTGCACCAGATACCACTACTGTACTGGTACTTGGGTCACCAAGAGGAATATAAGCTAGGAATTAGTCCAGCAACATTAATCCAGCCTACAGACCTCTTCCTGTCCACACAAAGAAAAGGAGCACAGGAATGAACCTGATTCATGGTCCTGGTGGGCTACATACAGTTGTACATAAGGCTCCCTGACGATGGGGAGGATATCTAGGAGGTATTGTGGTAGGTACTGAACAAATGGCATTGAAGAACATACCTGGCTCCCAGAATCAGGAAAAAAGGCAAGTATTTCTATCATTTTACTAACTGACACAAGAGTGGAACGGGTAAAATGTTAACCCATGTTGTACCTGACACAGGAGACAGCAGCAAGAACAGGGATCTGAAGCAATGCAGGGAGAGATGAGAAAATGTCAGGAAGACAGTAACAAACCCAACTTTTTAGTTGTGTAGAGATTTAATACCATAACACTTGGAAGTACCTCAAATTCTTCCCAGAAGCCCTGCTTGACTTTATCTGTAGTCTCTGCTAGCTTGCTTAGCTCTCGCACTCTGCTTTCAATCTCTGCAGCATTAATACGGGTCGTATTCAGAGGCTAAGAAAGATACAAATATTGAACAAAGGTATAACAGATGACAACTGTGAGAAGACAGCTAAAACACAAACCCCTTACATGAAGTATATTTTCTAAAGGCAATTCTGGGATCCAGGCATCGATTTGGACTTCAAAACTTGACAATTCATACAATGAAGGGCAGTGAGGGTAGAGAGGAAGAGGCCACAATGAAGCCAAGAGTAATTCTGCATGCCGTGACACAGGAGTTCACCCTTCACAGGCATATCAAAAATTGTTCCCATGTAAATGGCTGACTTTGTCATCCTGATTCACAAAGCTGAATTCTTCACTTTTGCATTAGGAAAGAAAAAAGAAAAAGCAAGGAAAAGCCTGCACTACAACAACATAGGCTGAAGGGAACAAACCTTAGCAGTGTCTTCTCCATTCACTCACCTGCTTGAGCTGCAACACTGTGCCCAATGTTTCTACCATAGGGTTCTTCTTGTAATGTTCCACTAGATCTGTCAGAGAGTCAAACTTCTCCCCTCCACCAACGTCGTATTTTAGATCCTTGAAAAGACACTCAAAATAAACCACTTCATACAATGAAGTCTACTTTAATGTCACCTTTAGGCTATATGTGAAATTTTCTTTAAAATCGCATGTAGAAGAATTTAGTAAAGCCCTTCTGCGAAGGGATGGTAGAAGGTCAACAAAAAGAAACAGACACACACTATGGAGGACATCATCCTATACTTGGTAGGCCACTTCTATCTCCAAACTATTTCTGTTATTGCACTTTAGTTGGTTTTAAACAGTTGCACTGTATTTTAGAATAACAGAAGAAAATTCAAAAATCTGTGAATTTTTTTTTTAAAATAGCAACCCATGGGCATACATGAAAATATCAAGAGACTGTAATTTAATAATGCTTCATTGAAGTACTACCCTGTAATAAATTCAAGTTCTAGATTTAAAAGTGTCCCTTGGTTTCCCTACTCAAAATTTTCACAGAATGTTGCTCATCCATCAGGCACAACTTTATCAACTGACAGCAGACACAGATATACTCCAATGGATCTCTGTTTGTCCAGTAACTCATATTTTTATACAATTTATCCAGAAGACTGCAACTCGCTTAAGAAGATTCACTAACATGAAAGGCTCCATCAGCAGAGGATTCGAGACAGACTTCTGATGCAATCAAAAGCAAATCCATTAGAAGGTACTTGACAGCATGGTATACTATGACATGATTCAGTCAGGCAAGCATTCAAAAAGAAAATAAAGCCCTAATAGAATTTTGATGCTATCAAATGAGTCAATGTGATCAAACAGATGATATACAGCACACAGAGTACCACACAGAAAGGAGAAATATATTCAGTGCAAGATGGTCCTCCTGTTATAATAAACCCATCACCCATGGAAAGAGCCCTGCTAGAGAAGCTCGTGTTTCATCATACCTGGCAGTGAATCATGACATGTGTCACTTTAGATTTCCCATCATTACTCTCTCCTTTATCATCTCCTGTCCGGACAGAAAGAACAAAGTCCCCAGGGTGGCTTTGACTCTCACGCACAAGAAAGCTTCCATGTTTTCCTTTTTCTGTTAATAGTTTTTCAGCTTCTCTTCCAGAGAGATGCCCATGAAACCACCTTTAAATAAAGTAAGATATAGACAGGTACCTCACTTGTCATTCCAGCCACGGCTGAATTCACTTGTTCTAAATATTTATTATGAAGTAAAATGCCTATGTAGACTGAACAACAACGTCCAGGTCTATAGAAAGTTTCAGTTTATAAAAATAAAGATCACAATAAGCCTTGGAAGTGTACAGATACGTACACACAAGTGATTACACAAACACTTCAAAGCAAGCACTTCCATAAGCGCTGAAATTTGCATTTCGTTCAAGCTTCAAATGAAGCTTTCATTTGGATCCCTTACAACATTTCAAATGGATTCCCTGGTGTCCAATAAACACAAGCTTACTCTGCAACCTTTTCCTCAGTCAAGGCATTTATTCTTGTTTTATTTCCTTCATGAGGATACACTTTCCCGATAAACCTGTCATTCACTTTCTAACACATATGCCCACTGCTGGAAAAATTGTATCAAGTTATACCCAGTAATATACCTGGGAATTCCTTACAGTAATAACAGCTTTGGGAAGCTTTGGGAGAACTTCTGTAATATCACATTCTCTCAGTAAAAATAAAGGGAACTATGTCCTCTTTTTTCCTACTGTATCACACCAGAAAGAATGCTGAAGAAAAGAGTTTCTGGAGCTTGGGTTGTTTTACCTTTATTCACGTTTATTAGTAATTACTAATTATTAGTAATCATGTTACTTTGCACGTAACCTTGCTGAAATCAGTGGGACCAGTCTCAGTAGAAGATAGTGCCCACCCTTTCATCAAATGGAAGCTGGCTGTAGTGTTAATTGGGATAAACACACACATTTAATTAAGAAGTGCATGGACACGGAGGTTTTCACCCCTATTCCTCTGACCTTTCAGATGTAGGATCAGCACAGTTCAGCGGGTATTTCAACTCTATAACATCTCCATTCTTTTCCTTGAGCTGCCCATGATGTTCCATATAATACTGGACTAACTCAGCCAACGTAGCAAACTTCTCTCCTCCATAGAGGTCATAGTAGTCTCCTGTGTTCTGGATCTTGATGTGGGTGACAGCTCCAGTTCGTCTAATATTTGAAACAAAGGAAAAAACCCATACAAGTCAGCTGATTTCCAATCAATCGCTTTTATATTTAGTGTTCTGTTGTCCGAGTTAGAGAAATCCATACTTACACTTGCAACACTTTCCAACTGAAATACTGCAGAATAGCTAAGCTAGTGCACCTCTGACGTGTGCTTCAGCCACATTCCAGTGGCTTGCAAGAGGGGGAAGAGGCTGTCCAACAGTCAGGAAGAATAGGAAAAAACTCCTTAATTCCATAATAAAGGAATCCTCGAAGCCAGCACAAGCTCTGTGGCCTCACAATCTCCAACAGAAATCCCTCAGACCTCCAAGCACTGCACACACACGTGCCAGGAGTGGAGGGGTGAGGAGAGAAGAATCATCTCTGCTACTCTCAGATTGTAACCAAATAGATTTTTAAAGGGCTGCAAGTAATGCTATTATGAATCTACTTCTGCTCCCCCTGAACTTTTCCTGCCTCTCCGCAGAATCAGAATTCACCACTCTCCAACCTATAGCTTCCCTAAGTTGGATACAAGTATTTGAGAACTTCTTCACAGAAAATGGAAGTGGGGAAAAATAAAGGAAAAAGTGAACAGCAGACTCAAGAAGCGATCCATGCATTCTTTCATCTCTTACGAGTAGTTCATTTACAACTCTTTCCTCATAGAACAGCATCAAACTCTTACCAATTTGGAGAGAAAGACCAAAAGCCATTTAAACTTACCTAACAGAGAGCGTGAAGTCTCCTGGGTTACTTTTGCTGGGCCGTGCCAAAAAACTGCCATCAACTCCTCTTGTTAACAGTAGGTTTTCTGCCTCCACTCCAGTAATATTTGGATGAAACCATCTATAAAAGATCAAAAATAGAGCATGTTACCAAATAAATAGAAGGACTTCTGGTTTTCAAAGTTTACTTGCATGACAAGACTAACCAGAACAATCCAACAGCTACAAAACCAGGAAGCACTGAATTTTGTTCCTAAATTAATAAGAATCTTTATCTTAGCAGAAAATACAATCTGTTCATTTCATATTACATCACCATTTTCCGTATTGGTAAGAGATGTTTTTTAAGTGAAAGAGATCTATCTATACATATTCAGACATCCTCCTTACTCCTGTAAGGAAGGACACACACACAAACTGAAATACAGCCAAGAAAAATACTTGAACCAAAACGTCCAGAGTGAGACTTAACAGCATTTTAAAGGTTAAAAGTTTAACCAAACCTCATGCTTTAGGGCGCAGGCTGGCCACCAGCTGACAGGGGGCAGGAAGGAACTTCACTTGTGGACAACCTATTCAGTTGCCCAGTCTTCTTCCACCCTCCTCGAGGGACCACGGTGCTGACCGCTGCCGGACACAGGAGCACCGCTCCGTCTTCCAACTACCATGGCAATTTCTCTGGTCCGAATATATCCCGCTTAAATACAAACACTGAGGAATCTCATATCGATATTCACCACCCACAAACGGCCTTCTGAATGGCTAACACAGTGCCCTGCCAAAGGAGAGCTGGATATGGGCTGTATCGATGCAGCTCCACGTCCCCACCTATGGCATTAACTTTTGGGAGACTTATTCTTAGCCATTCGCTTAACACATCTGCGTTTTCTCTTAGCTGAAATTGGGGATTTTTATTGCACGCTTGCAGTATTAAACTACATCTGTGTGTTCCAGATGAAAGCAGCTTTTAATGAGCCACGATTTTAGAAGACAAACTTTCAAAAAACCTCAACAAACCACCACCCAGCCCAGGGACAGAAACGTGAACACAGCAACTAAGAACTATTTTAGTGGCTTTGTCAGCCTTGCGTTTGGCAATTAAAAGATCACCTTTATTTTTCAGAGTTGCCATAAATCAAACGCTATGCAGGGCACAAACGGAAAAGGCCCATCCGTATCTGCAGAAAGAGCACAGGGTATTCCTCTTTGGACATGAGGTTCTTGGTTTCTCCAAAGTAAAGCAAAACACTACAGCAACAGACTCTGCAGCCAATTTCATTACAGATATGAGAGTGCTATAACTTAAGAAATGGTATCGCATTTCTGATCGCTCCTCATCCAGTCAGCATTTCATGCTAAATTGCTAAAACAGCAAAATACGCGAGTGCTTCTCTAAATTTAGGGCTATTACTTCAATTGTTTCAGCAATTCCTTCTACGCTGAAAAACTGACAATATTCCTACCAAGGCCTTCTCCAGCCTGTTCTCTTCATTGTTCTGAAACCATCCTCATGGTTTTAGAGATTCTGGAATAGCCAAGCCTGCAGCGAGTCATTCAAACGGGAATTAGGATTACTTCTGTACCAATTCCATTTCAGAAGTAAATGCTGCTTCTCATTAATCCTGCTCTTTCCTAGTTAAGGATATTCTGCTTGTACCGAGAAAATCTAGTGAATGCTACTCTATCTTTAACTGAAGAACAACCAAACGAACAAAAAAATCAAACCTGCGCAGCACGGGTCATTAAAAAAATATTAAAAAAGACTTCCAAGTTATTTCAGCAAGTGGGAATGAATTAATAAGTAACATTATATCTCTTTAATGACTACTCAGAGGTCAAGAAAACTCCTGTTTTGAGGCAGTCGCACAAAAGAAACTGCACAAGCATCAGTACCTGGGATGAACTGACCGTTAAATAACAGACTTCAGAAATGACAGGTTGGTCTGCAGAAGCTGATAATGCATTTACCACACTTCCACCTCCAAAAATTTTACTTCCATTTGGAGAAAACAAAAACAAAAAAAAGACCCACAAAAAAAAAGGTGCTGGAACATTGCAAACAGTTTATAAGCTTTTAAAAATATGTACAGGATTCAAGAGACATCGCTGCAAGTTTCTGAGTTTATATCCAAAAAATGTATAAGCATACAAAGGTGACATTATTGGAATCAGCCCTACAGACTTATCACATGGCAACATTCCATAAGCTTTAGTTAACGCATCCTCTGTATCTTACCCTAAATCCTAACGCATCTGGAAGTAACTGTGCACAAATTGTCAGAAAGGTGTCAAACAACAGAAAAATAATTTAATGAACAGAAGGGAGTACAAATAACTTGTGCTTAAAGGACAGGTTAAAAAGATGACAAACTGTCTAAACCCAAAAATCTCATCCCCACATACGCATGCACTCCTCCTGAAGACGGCAAAAATTAAGTGTACAAAAGAAAAGCCGCACCTGGGAGAGCGATGGAGATTACTGCACTTTATGTAACTTCTGTTCTAACGGTAACTCATACTCCTGCTCCCTCATCTTTGTATTTTTGGCTTTGAGTAGGAAGATGCATTTGTCAGCCACCCCAAATAGAAAAATGGGGGTGTCGGTGATCTCTGTTAAACGGTTCCGGACCGGTGATGGAGATCGCTTCATTTGAAGTCCTGCCACCACATGTGTGCTTTTGAACCTTGGTGGCCACGTCCCTTCCAAGCCCGGAGGAGAGCGCCAAGGGGACGGCAGCCACGGACACCCGTAACATAAGCCCCATAGGGGACTTTCTCTTACGCTTCCTTTTATAGGGATGGAATGCATTTTAGACTTTTTTTTCTGCTTTCCTTCTTCACCCTCTATTACAAGCAGGTGCAGAGGCTATCCCAAGCAAAGGGCATCACAGCCAATACATATAATAAAGAAAGTAACACACGCACACGTAAACCCACGCTCTAATTAAACTAGCTGTCCTCACTATGCATGGAATACTCCTCACAGCAACCCAGTTTAGGGGGTTCAGCACCAGACCACTCCACGGCCCCGATTAGTTTACAGCAAGATAAAAATGTTGGCAGAAAAGGAACCAGTGAAACAGCAAGAGTCTCATCTACAAAACCAAGGAAATATCAGCTAAACATGAAACCTTTTGATGAAAAATAATACATGGTAGGAAATACAGCCTGGCTACAAATCTGTCTTTTTTTTTTGTCAGCATACTCCAGGAAAGAACAGCAGCATCTGCATTTACAAGTCATACACTGCCAGCATATTTCTCTCTTACCAAATGAGGAGAGAAAAGAAAAAATCAATACATTTTTCCATGCCATGATTGAGCTTTTCTAATCACCTTTTCAAGAGCAGGAGAGATTAAATCAGTTCTGAGTCTCAGCTGTCACAACTGCAGCATTCAGGGAGGCGGTGACTGGTAGTTTAATTACTCCTATTTATAGGCTCATCAGTTTATATTTCTCATCTTTTTTCACAAGTTACAATTTAAAGTTCTGAGCCGAATAAGAGGATTGCTCCTAACAAGGAAGTTTGCAAGGGTTTCCAAAAACGCAACCTGTGAACTTGTTCTGATGTGTGAGATCTAAAGATCCTCCACACACTTCAGAAGATCCTAAATCCCAAATTCAGCTACAAATGACCACAGACTGAAAACCAACCCACTGAGTTTCACCATCTTCAGCAGTACGAGGAATAGGACAACCTAACATTGAAGAATTTATGCTTTAATAGATATTACTTCAAGATGTATCTAATTTCAGAAAAGATATGTTAGGTAAGAATGTAAATATCTTTTTCCTTTTTATGACAGTAATGCCTCTTAACTCTAACATTTACCTTCACCTCTCTGCCTGAAAAGGACTGCTAAAGTAAGACAGCAAAACACATTAAGGACAGTGAGAAGCTACAACAAAGAAACAGATTCAACTGTTTATCATCATGATTTTGCAACGCCGCAAGGTTTTGAAATTAGACCAAATGCTGCTAATAAACCAAGAGTCCAGATCAGGTCAGCTTATGAACACTCATTTTAAACTTGGCTCATGTTTTAGTTGCAGTAACGTCACGGTGCTGGACTACCGAGAGCAACACAGCCCTCCCTGGCCTTGGACACGGCACCGAGAACCCAATGGGTTGCCATACGAATAAAATTCATCTCTGCTTCAAACGCACCTGCGGGCACGGGCAGACTCTTAGACGCCCCTCCACGAAGCCAATGTTACCGTGGCAGCTGCAGCCTCTTACACGGAGGTCGGCGCCCCGCGAAGCCACCCGGACCCTCGCCCCACCAGGCCCTCAGCCACGCCGGGGCGGGCGTCCCTCTCCGTCGCGGTGGCTGGGAAAGGGTCCCCTCTCCGGGAGGCGGAGGGAGCCAGGCCCCAACTCGCGCCGAGGCGGCGGCTCCAGCCCCAGG
>NW_010193413.1:0-1237 GCF_000695765.1 Mesitornis unicolor
CAGCCCACCCCCCCCGCCGACCTGCGGGCAGCCGCGCTTCGAGCGGAGATCACGGACGCCGAGGGGCTGGGGCTGAAGCTGGAGGACAGGGAGACGGTGATCAAGGAGCTGAAGAAGTCCCTCAAGATCAAGGTGAGCCCCTGCCCGGGCCCTTCGCAGCGTCACTGGGTTGGAAAAGCCCTTTGGGTCCAACCATGCCCTGCTCAGCACCAACCCATGGCCCTCAGCCCCTCATCCCCGAGTGATAAACCCCTCTGGGGATGGGGACTGCACCCCTGCCCTGGTGTCCCATAGAGCCGCTCTGTCACCCGCTGCTGCCTCCACACCCGGGAGTGGGGTGGGAGAAGGACGGGAGGTTAGTGGGTTGGAATGGAAATACAGCTAATGAAATAGGAATAGTTATAATAACAGTAATAGCAATAGTAATAGTGGCTGGAATAATAATAGCAGCAGCAGTAGTAGTAATAGCAATAGGAATAGCGGCAATAATAATAGTGGTAGTAGTAATAATAATAATAGCAATAGCAATAGCAATAGTGGCAGTAATGATAATAATAGTAGTAGTAGTAATAATAATAGCAATAGCAATAGTGGCAGTAATAGTAATAGTAGCAGTAGTAATAATAATAGCAATAATAGCAATAGCAATAGTAATAGTGGCAGTAATGATAATAGTAGCAGTAGTAATAATAATAATTATAGCAATAATAGCAATAGCAATAGTGGCAGTAATGATAATAGTAGCAGTAGTAATAATAATAGCAATAATAGCAATAACAATAGTGGCAGTAATAGTAGTAGTAGTAGTAATAATAATAGCAATAACAATAGCAATATTAATATTAGTAATAATAGCAATAGGAATAGCAATAGTGGCAGTCATAATAATAGTAGTAGTAGTAAAAATAATAATAGCAATAATAGCAATAACAATAGTGGCAGTAATAGTAGTAGTAGTAGTAATAATAATAATAGCAATAGTAATATTAATAATAGTAATAAATAATAGCGATAGGAATAGCAATAGTGGCAGGAATTATAATAGTAGTAGTGGTAATAATAATAATAGCAATAGCAATATTAATATTAGTAATAATAGCAATAGGAATAGTAATAGTGGCAGTAATAATAGTAGTAGTAGTGGTAATAATAATAATAGCAATAGCAATATTAATAATAGTAATAAATAATAGCGATAGGAATAGCAATAGTGGCAGTAATTATAATAGTAGTAGTG
>NW_010193413.1:1264-3013 GCF_000695765.1 Mesitornis unicolor
AGCAATAATAGCAATAGTAGTAGTGGCAGTAATAGTAATAATAGTAATAATAACAGCAATAGCAATATTAATAATAGTAATAAATAATAGCAGTAGGAATAGCAATAGTGCAGTAATAATGGTAGGAGTAGTGGTAATAATAATAATAACAGCAATAATAGCAATAGCAATAGTAATAATATTGATAATAGTAATTAATAATAGTAATAAATAGTGATAGTAATGATAGTAATGAATAGCAATAATAGCAATAGTAGCAGTAATAGCAATAGTAGTGGCAGCAATAACAGTAGTAACAACACCACCAAACCAACAACAGCAATAATAATGGTGGTGATAACAACAACAACAATACTAAAACCAGTACTAATAGTAGCAACACCAACAACTCGTGATCAGCAGCTGCAGTGTGACTGCCTCGGAGCTGCACTCGCCCAGTCCTGGGGGGAGCTGCCCTCGGGTCGGGACGGTGACCTCGTCCCTCTGGAGCTGTCAGCCCTGGAGGAGGAGGAAGGGCCACCCCAACCTCCCCGCTCACGGTGGCTGGGATGTTAATGGTGTTGACTGGTCGGCCTGGGGTCACCCTGGGGCTGGCTCCCCTGGGTTTCCGCTCCCCCAGCCTCCTCAAATTTATCCCGGGACCCTGCAGACCCTAAACCTGCACAGCAGCGTCAGCTGGAGCCTACAGCGAAGCTTGTAGCACCTTGGTGCGGTCCCTACGAAACTGCGGTTTGCTCAGCAGAAAACTGCCCCGAAAACCCTGTCCCCCACCCCAGGACGCTGGGTTTCTGGGCACTGCCAGGGCCGTCTCCTGCCCCCCACATCCCACATCTCCCCAATTTCCCCCCCGCCGCTGCAGGGCGAGGAGCTGAGCGAAGCCAACGTGCGGCTCAGCCTCCTGGAGAAGAAGCTGGACAGCGCCTCCAAGGACGCGGACGACCGCGTGGAGAAGATCCAGACCAAGCTGGATGAGACCCAGACGCTGCTCAAGAAGAAGGAGAAGTGAGGGGGACACGGGACCGCAGCCCTGGGCTGCCTGGGAGGGTGGTGGGATAGCAGAGGGGGCGTTAGTGGGGGACCCGCAGGGTGACGCCGCTGGCAGAGGGGTCCTGCTCGCCGTGTCCCAGAATGGCTCGGTTGGAAAAGCCCTCTGAGATCATCACGTCCAACCGTTCCTGTCTCCCCCCTAAACCATATCCCTAAGTACCTCGTCTACCCGCTCTTTAAACACATCCAGGGATGGTGCCTCCACCACCTCCCTGGGCAGCCTGGTCCAGCTTCTGACGACCCTCTCAGGAAAGAACTTCCTCCTTCTCTCTGACCTGAACCTCCCTTGGCACAGCTTGGTGCCGTTTCCCCTTGTTCTATCCCCCATCACCTGGGAGAAGAGCCCAGCACCCACCTCTCTCCAAGCTCCCTTGAGGCAGTTGGAGGTGGTGCTGAGGTCTCCCCTCAGCCTTCTCTTCTCCAGGCTGAACAAGCCCAGTTCCCTCAGCCGCTCCTCATCAGGCTTGTTCTCCAGAGCCCTCCCCATCCTTGTGGCTCTGCTCTGAACACGCTCCAGAATCTCAACATCCTTCTCATAGTGAGGAGCCCCCAGTAATGCCCTGTGCTCTTCCCAGGGAGTTCGAGGAGACCATGGATGCTCTGCAGGCCGACATCGACCAGCTGGAGTCGGAGAAGGTGGAGCTGAAGCAGCGCTTGAACAACCAGTCCAAGCGAACCATCGAGGGCCTGCGCGGCGCCCCC
>NW_010193414.1:0-203 GCF_000695765.1 Mesitornis unicolor
TAAATACGATTCGCCCTAAATATAATTCGCCTTGAATATAATTCTCCTTAAATACAAATTGCCTTAAATATATTTCGCCTTAAATACAATTCTCAAATACCATTTCCTTCCCTTTCTTCCAAAGGCTTCGGGTCGGCTCGGTGACACTCGACCCAACCCCAGCTCGCCACGGCACCCCTACCACTGGTACCCACGCGGGTTCC
>NW_010193415.1:0-232 GCF_000695765.1 Mesitornis unicolor
CCCATGTCCCAGTGTCATCCCCATCCCCCTCTGTCCCTATGTCCTCCCCATCTGTCCCCACCTCCCCCCAGTGTTCCCAGTGTCCCCAGTGCCCCGTGTCCCCGCTGTCCCCAGTGTCCCCACTGACCCTGGTGTCCCCTCTGTCCCCACCTCCCCCCAATGTCCCCAGTGTCCCCAGTGTCCCCGCCGTCCCCTCACCGCTCAGGGCCTCCATAGCGAAGTATTTGACGTC
>NW_010193415.1:353-799 GCF_000695765.1 Mesitornis unicolor
TGGATCACAGTGGGGTGTACTGGTCTGCACTGGTCCACACTGGTGTGTACTGGGTGCACGCTCGCTGTGGAGTGGCCGCACTGACCAAGTACTGACCACACTGCTCCCAGCGGCCCTACACTGGTGTATACTGGGCTGTACTGGTGTGCACTGGTTTATACTGGTCTATACTGGTACCTCCTGTCCAGCAGCCCCCCAGTGCACTGACGCTGTATGATGTGTGCTGATGGTACCGCTCTATACTGGTCTATACTGGTCTATACTGGTACCCGCTGTCCAGCAGCCCCCCGATGCGCTGCAGGGATTTGGCGACGTTGAAGCGGACGTTGGCCACGGGGTCCCCCGCCATGCGCAGAACCGCGGGGAGGAGCTGACCCCGCGTGACCTCTGACCCACAGGCCTCGGCCAGCACCTGGGGGTCAAAGGTCACGGGGTCAAAGGTCACG
>NW_010193416.1:0-454 GCF_000695765.1 Mesitornis unicolor
ATTTAAACATGTACACAAATCCTTGCTGGACGAGGGCCTATCATTAATTCAGAATCAAATCTATTGTCCCTCAGGCCTACTCACAAATTACACGTGTTCATTTAAGTCAATAAAGATAAACTTGTGTAAATCTTTTTGTAAACAAGGCTATTTCACTTTAATGATTTGGGGTTAGCATAAATATACGCCTTCTCTGGAAGGAAGATGGAGATGGAGAACTGGTCACGAGAGACACGGAGAAGGCTGAGGTGCTGAATGACTTCTTTGCTTCAGTCTTCACTGGCAAGGGCTCTAGCTGTTCTGCCCAAGTCACAGAAGGCAAAGGCAGGGACTGGGGGGAGGAAGACTGTAAGTGAAGACCAGGTTTGAGACTACCTAAAGAACCTGAAGGTGCACAAGTCCATGGGGCCCAATGACATCCCTCTGCGGGTCCTGAGAGAACTGGCAGATGAAG
>NW_010193417.1:0-1747 GCF_000695765.1 Mesitornis unicolor
CCCCTCAAATTTGCCCCAAAACCTCTCAAACCTGCCCCAAATCTTGACCCAAACCCATAAAATCTGCCCCAAGGTCACCAGAAACCCTTAATTCTGCCCAAAATTCCTTAATCCTGCCCCAAAATTCCTTAATTCTGCCCCAAAATTCCTTAATTCTGCACCAAAACCCTTAGTTTTGCCCCCAAACCTCTCAAACCCCTTAATTTTGACCCAAAGCCCCTTAACTCTGCCCCAAACCCCACAAATCGGCCCCAAAACCTCCCCCAAGGTCACCAAAACCCCTTAATTCTGCCCCAAAACCCTTCAAATTTGCCCTAAACCTTCACCGAAAACCCTAACATTTGCCCCGTGGTCACCAAAAACCTTTAACTCTGCCCCAAACATGCATCAAAACCCCACAAATCTGCACCAAACCCCCTAATTGTGATGAAAACCCTAACATTTGCCCCATGGTCACCAAAAACCTTTAATTCTGCCCCAAACATGCATCAAAACTCCACAAATCTGCACCAAACCCCCTAATTGTGACCCAAAATCCCTTCATTCTGCCCCAAATCCCTTAATTCTGACCCAAAACCCCTTAAATCTGATCCAAAACTTCCCCAAAACCCCTCAAATCTTCCCCAAATCCCCCTTAATTTGCCCCAAACCCCCTTAATTCTGCCCCAAAATCCCAAAATTCTTCAAAGAAATCCCTTAATTCTGCCCCAAATCTTCACCAAAACCCCTCAAATCTTCACCAAAACCCCTTCATTCTGCCCAAAAATCCCTTAATTCTTCCCCAAACCCCTTAATTCGGACCTAAACCCCCTTAATTTTGACACAAAACCCCTTAATTCTTTCCCAAACCCCTCAAATCTACCCCAAAATCCCTAAAATTTGCCCCCAGACCCCTTAATTCTGCCCAAAAATCCCTTAATTCTGCACCAAAACCCTCAAATCTGCCCTAACACCTCTTAATTCTACTCCAAATCTTCACCAAAACCCCTCAATTCTGCCCCAAAACCCCTTAATTCTGCCCCAAACCCCTCAAATCTGCCCCCAATCTTCACCAAAATCCCTTAATTCTGACTCAAACCTTCACCAAAACCATTCAAATCTGCCCCCAAACCCCTCAAATTTGCCCAAGTCTTCACCAAAACCCTGCAGATCCTCCCCAAAATCCCTTCATTCCACCCCAAAACCCCTTAATTCTGCCTCAGAACCCCTTAAATCTGATCCAAATCTTGACCAAAACCCATAAAATCTGTCCCAAGGTCACCAAAAACCCTAAAGTTTGCCCCCAAACCCCTAAATTCTGCCCCAAATCTTCACCAAAACCCCTCAAATCTTCCCCAAATCCCCTAATTCTGCCCCAAATCCCTTCATTCTGCCCCCAAACCCCTGAAATCTGATCCAAATCTTCACCAAAACCCCTTAATTTTGACCCAAAGCCCCTTAACTCTGCCCCAAACCCCACAAATCGGCCCCAAAACCTCTAAAGTTTGCCCCAAAACCCCTTAATTCTGCCCCAAGTCTTCACACAAAACCCCTGAATTCTGCCCCAAAATTCCTTAACTCTGCCCCAAACCCCTTAATTCTGGCCCAAAACCCCCTAATTCTGTCCCAAACCCCTCAAATCTGTCCCAAATCTTCACTAAAACCCATAAAATCTGCCCCCAAACCTCTTAATTCTGTCCGAAAATCCTTAGATCTGCCCCAAACCCCCTAATTCTGCCCCAAACCCCCTTCATTCTGCCCCAAAACC
>NW_010193418.1:0-646 GCF_000695765.1 Mesitornis unicolor
GATATATGGGGTGCATTAGGGGAGTGGGGATGCACTGAGGAGGTGTAGGTGTGTGCTGGGGTGTAGGGATGGACTGGGGGCATATGGGGGTACACTGAGGTGTGGGACTGCTTGAGGAGTTTTGGGGTGCCCTGGGGTGTGGAGCTACACTGAGGTTTTGGGGTACATTGTGTGGGGTGGCTGTACAGGGACATACAGGGCTACACAAGGGATTGGGGTGCAGGGGGGTGGGAGTGTATGGGGACACCCCAGACCTGGGGCTGTGGCCATGCTGGAGCTGCCCATATGACCTAGGACCATGGGAGTATGCGGGGCTGATGGCACCCCAGACTGTTGCTGTCACCAGCAGAGGTGGGGAGACCCTCCATGTGTCACTACCCTGCCTGGCCCTGGCCCTTGGCACCCACGTCGCATGGGCACTGGTGGTTTTGAGGGAGAAGGCAGCACCCCACCCTGTCGCACCCATAATGAGATGCTCTATGCCCTGGTGGACACAGTGTCCCGCGACCCCAGCGGCTTCTGGAGCACCCCAAACCCCCTTCCAGGGCCCTGAGGGTCCTCGTGCCATTTTGGGGCCGAAAAGGGGTGTTTTGGACAAAGGAGGGAGCAGAGGCGGCGGGTGGTGCAGCAGTTCCTTCCCAGCCGG
>NW_010193418.1:926-8572 GCF_000695765.1 Mesitornis unicolor
CAGGTCCCCTTGGACACCCCAGCACCGTGCCTGGCTTGGCCCAGCCCAGGGCTGTCCCTGGTCCCCCGCTTGCTGGTGGCGTTGGGGCGATGGCTTTCCAGCTGGAAGAGCAGTGGCAGTGGCAGCATGTCCTAGGTGCCACCTCCCACCTTTGCTCTGTGTTGCCAGTGTTTCCACAGTGGCTCAGACCTGGCCCTGGTTCCCCAGGACGTCCCATCCCAGCCGGATGGGTCACTCCTCCGTGTCGCATCCCGCAGGGAGCAGCATCACCCCACTGACCCTCCATAAACCAGGGTACAGAGGGGTCCCCAGGGTGAACAAGAAGCTGTATGGAGAGGTCAAGTGGGGGCTGTCACTTGTCACCATCCCCCTCGGGTACCCCAGAGCTTGCTGTACCACGAGACTGAAGCAAGCGAGCATGCGAGGGTGGCGGGAGGGTGGGTGAAGAAAAACATCCGATTCACCAGGAGAAAGCGCCGGGCACCCCAAGGGTAGAGCTGGGGGCTCGGGGGAGGGGACACACACAGCATGGGGGGGGGCAGCTTGGTGACCTGCTCCAGGAGTGTGAGGGGACCCATCCAGCCTCTACCACCACCCGTGGGTGTCAAAAAATAAGCATCCTCCTCTCGCCCATCCCCAGGAGCATCCTTTGGTCCCCAGGAGCATCCTTGGTGGTAGTGCCATGTGCCCGCTTGGCACCAGGGTGAGAGGGAGCAGGATGTGGCCAGGAGGGTCACGCTGCCATCACCTTGCCACTTTGGGTTTCCATGATGTCCATTTGTCTGTCTGGAAGGGGTCGGCAGGACGCCGGGAGGAGGATGGGCAATGACAGTGGCATTGGGGGGAATTTACAAGGTATCTGGGGGGCGAAGCTGTCCCCCATTTCCCCACCAGCGCCCCACATCCCTTGGGGGTGTTGATGCAGGGGGGTGTCCGGGGTTGGTTGTAATCGACGACGTCTTTCACATCCCCCAGCAGATGGAAAGAAATGAGGGGGGTGATGGCAGACGGGGGAGGGGGGGGCGCAGGAGCGGCGTGGCCGGCCTGGGCACTACTCGATCACCATGCAGCATGGGAGGTGCTGGGAGAAGTACTTGAAGAGCTCTGGGGTGGCCCCGGGACAGTTGGTGAGCTCCAGCTCCTCCAGCTCCTGCAGCTGCACTAGCCCCGACAGCCCCGTGGTGGTCAGCAAGGGGCAGCCTGCAAGCAGATAAGGAAAACGTCACGCCAAAACACCGGCACCCTCAAAAAATCACCCCCTAAACCAGCACCCCAAAACCTAGCAGCCAAAAACACTAGCGTCCCCAAAATAACAGTGCCCCAATCACACCACCACCTCAAAACACCAGCACCCCAAAAATCAGTATCCCAAGAACCCAGCCATGGACCCATCCCTGGGGAGCTGGGCTGGGTGCAGGTGCCCAGGTGGCTCAGGGGGATGCAGGAGCCATGCCGTGCTGGGGAGGGGGGATGCGGCTGTACCCTGGGCTGTCCCCACTGTTGTCCCTGTCCCCACACCTGGTGTCTCTCCAGCCCAGTGAGGACCCAGCCACCCAACCCTGGGGGAGCATGGAGGGAGGGTCTCACCGGCCAGCGAGAGGAGGCGCAGGCTGCCCATGCCCAGGAGATGCTTCAGGCCGAAGTCCTGCACCTGGAAGATAAAACGGAGTGGGAGCAGGGGAGGACAAGGCAGGGAGTCCATGGGGGCTCAGCATTGCTGGGGCAGGGTGTTGGGTGCAGGGGCAGGGAGCTGGGTGCAAGATGCAAGCGCAGGATGCAGGATCAAGGAGCCAGGGCAGGTGCTGGGGCAGGGTGCTGGGGCTGAGTCCTGCTGAGCTCCCAGGAGCTCCCCATGCCTTTCCCACTTCCCAGCACCAAGTTGCAGGGGCACCAGCCAGAGCAGGGTGCCCACCCTGAGCTTGAGGACCGTCCCCAGGGAAGTGCCAACTGCTTTGCCCTCCCTACCATGCCAGCCAGGATGGGCACGGCTGTTCCCCCACCTACCTGGCAGCACCAGCGTAGGTAGAGGCTCCGCAGGGACGACATGGTGGACAGGTAGCTGAGGCCAGTGTCTGTAATCCGCACGCACCTGCCAGGGACATGGGGTGTCAGGGTCAGTCGGGAGTGGGGCACCCATGGGTGTCCCCAGACTGTGGCACCCATGCTGAACCCACTGCCTCCAACATGGCTCAGCATGGCATGGCATGGCATGGCTCAGCATGATGTGGCGTGGCTCAGCATGGTATGGCATGCCTTGGCATAGCTTAGCATGGCTTGCTATGGGACAACATGGCATGGTGGGGCTTGATATGGCACGGCGCGGCATGGCTTGGCATGGCTTAGCATGGCTTGGTATGGCATGGCATGCCTTGGCACATCTCAGCGTGGCTTGGCCTGGCACAGCACGTCTCAGGACAGCTCAGCACAGTCCTGTACCTGTCGAGCACCAGCTCCTCCAGCTTGTGCAGGTCGCAGGCGATGTACTCCAGGGCCATGTCGGTGATGCGAGGACACCAGGAGAGGTCGAGGCTACGCAGCTTCCGCAGGTTCTCGGCCACCAACTCCACGCCATCATCTGTCACCTTGGAGCAGCCCGAGAGGCTGAGGACGCTCAGGTTGGGCAAGCTGTGGACCATATTGACCACGCCGTGGTTGGTGATCTCCCAGCAGGAGTTGAGGCGAAGGGTGTGGGTGGTGTAGCCCTGCTTGGCAGTGAAGTAGGCGAGCGCTGTGTCTGTTACGTGGTAGGCTTGCAGGTTGAGCTCGGTGAGGTTGGGTAGGAGCTGCGAGATGGCGGCGATGGCGTCATCAGCCACATTGATGCAGTCGCTGACGCTCAGAGCCGTGATGCGGGCGTTGAGGCTGGACCACAGCCCGGCCTCTGTGAAGTCGTTGCAGCCCGACAGCTCCAGCCGCACCACGCCCTGCATTTGCTCCAGCATCACCTGGCAAAAGGCAGGGGGTCAGGGCATGATGAGCACTGCCACCTGCCCCAAATAGCCGCGCGCCCCAGGCCCAGCTCCCTCTGAGCCCCCCTGGGCTCTTCCCGCTGCCCCCAGCCCTGCGTGGATCCAGCCTTCTCCCTGGAACCTCCCAGAGCTGGAGCAGTGGCCTGCTCTAGGACGTGCCAGCATCTGCAGGGGAACAGGATGGAACAGGCAGGGACTCCCAGCCATGGTCCCTGCTCTGTACTCAGTGCCGTTCAGGGGAACAGGATTAATGGCCACTCCCAGCATGGGTGCTGCTCGTGTAGGACGTAGCTGCAGTGCAGCTGTTGCTGTGTTTGGCCATCATGTGGGGCAGGTGACCTCGGTGGGGACCTTGCCTGGCCTCATGCAGGACTGTGAGTTGTCCCATCTCCATCTGACCCACAGCCTTCTGCCCTCCTTTGCTAGGGAGCAGCCTGTCAAGCAGGGATGTCCCTATCCCCTGAGCCCTGCTCAGCGCCTATCACCACATCCACCACCCAATGACATGGCCACCTTGTCTGGCTTTGCCTTCTTGGCGGCATCTGCAGGCAACATCCACAGGCAACATCCACAGGCAGCAGGGATGAACATTCCTTGACCACATCCTCACCCCTTGCCCGGGTGGCAGCACAGGTTCCAGCCAATCCCACTGCCCACCCCACAGGCAGAGGCTCCCAGCGCTGCCCATGGGTGGCCATGCCACCTGCCTGCTCCTTGCCTGTGGCTGGTGAAAGCTCTGCCTGCACCTGTGTCCCCAGGGACACCAGGAAGGATCTGCCATTGTCGTGCGTCAGTCACCCCGGTCACCTCACTGGAATCACCTACCTCCAACCCTGCGTCTGTGATGGTCGACCTCTTAAGGCTCATGGACTTGACTCCCTTCTTGGAGAGGGGGTAGTTGTCAATGAACTCACAAATGTCCAGATCAGAGACACCCACAAGGCAGAAGCCATCGAAGCCACGGATGGCGAAGCCCTGCAGGCTGACAAATTCCTTCTCGCCACCGGGCAAGATGTTGTAGAGCTCTTTGGTGTGCAGGACAGGTGTCAAGCCCACCCAGAACTTGGGTTGGTAGAGCACCCGTCGCCACGCCTTGCACACCTGTGCCAGCACACACTTCTCGCATGCCGAAAAGTACCAGAACAAGCGGTTGAGGATCTTCTCGTCCACCGCCAGCTGCCTTTCTGAGGGTGAGCCAGGCAGCCGCTCTGGCGAGGGCTGCTCCGAGCCTTCGCTCGTGTTCAGTCCCACCAAGGAAGCGCCAGGAGCAGAGGAGACGCTGGCCAGAGTGGCCAAGGAGAGAGGGGAGGCCAGGCTGGGGATGGGCAGATCGCTGCGATGGGCTAAGGCCGGGCTGAGGATGGCAGGCACGGAGGAAGGCTGGCACAGACGGTTCTTCACGGCAGGGGGGCCTTTGGTGATGCTGGCAGAGCCGAGGCCGTTGGGTTGTGTGGGGATCTTCACCAGTCCATTGCGGGGCAAACATGGGGGCTTGGTGTCACCATTTCTCGGGTTCGACATCTTCCACAGGTCTCTCTGCAACACAAGGGTGTGGGATAAGGGGCTGCTGGCTGGCAGGGAGGATGGGCAGGGCTGGGGAGGGTCAGGGCATCAGTAGTGGGGCAGACCTTGGGGATCCCAGTGCAGGTAGCAGGGTGGCACAGGGGACCAGGTGGTGCAGGGCTGCTGGGCACAGCCACAGAGGGGCCATGCCCAGGGCACAGAGCGGGGTCCTCCAAGGGGCTGCATGGCCCTGGCATCCCCTGTGATGGGGAACAAATGGGAATTTGTCCTTGGATGTTCACAGCCCTCTCTGAGCTACTGACAGGAGCAGGATCATAGATTCATAAACTGGTTTGGACTGGAAGGGACCATTAAAGGTCATCAGTCTAACCCCCTGCAATGGACAGGGACGTCTTCAACAAGAAGAGGTTGCTCAGAGCCCAGTCCAACCTGACCCAGGGATGGGTCATCTACCACCTCTCTGGGCAGTCTGTGCCAGTGTTTTACCACTCTCATTGTAAAAAAAATTATTCCTTATATCTAGTCTGAATCTCCCCTCTTTTAGTTTAAAACCATTGCCCCTTCTACTGTTGCGACAGGCCCTATTCAAATGTCCCTCCCCATCTTTCCTGTAGGCCTCTTTTAAGTATTGGAAGGCTGCTATAACTTCTCCCCAGAGCCTTCTCTTCTCCAGGCTGAAAAACCCCAACTCTCAGCCTGGCCTCGCAGGGGAGATGCTCTAGCCCCCTGAGCAGTTTTGTGGTGGGGTGAGGAGGCAGCGGTGGCAGAGCAGAGCTGCCCACACTTGCCGTGACAGCCAGTCGCTCGGCACCGAGCCCATGCCAGCTGGGAGCCTCACCGAGCCTTGCAGCAGCTGGGTAGCACCCCAGCAAACCAGGCCAATAAATATTTCAGCAGCAGCAAGGCTGGCTTTCCAACGGCCCCACCGCACCCTGCCATCCATTATTCAAAGCATTTCCCTCTATAAATATGGAGGTAAATAATTGATGGTGGCTCAGCCCATGCCCCTGCTCCAGCCGGTGCCTGGCGTAGGGCTCTGACGGTGCCCTGCCCATTCTGCCCGCACCCTGTTTGCTCAGGCTGTGCCAAACCTTGCCAAAGAGCAGAGTCTGAGGCTGGAGCTCAGCACCCCCTGGGGACATGGTGAGAACCTGTAACCTGCGAAAGTAGCTTCCAGCACAGGCACCAGAGGACAGGAATGTGGTCTCTGAGTCCCAAGGGATGGCTGGAACTTCCATCTGATGGTGGCTGATGGGACCTGAGGCCCCTCTCCATCACCAGCTTTCCTCAGACTCATGATAAAAGTGAGGCAAATATTTTAGCTGCCCGATTTGGGACACAGATGGCCAGGCCCTGATGGGGGGGGCACTGAGAGAGCAGCATCCCAGCCAGCAACGCTCATGGCTCAACTCTGTGGACTCAGAGGAAGCTCCACTCACCCTGGGGGGTATGACTGCCAAGTGAGAGGCAGTCTGGATCCCCTCCTGCCTCAAGTCCATTGCTTTCACCCTAACAGCATCCCTGGCCTCATCCAGCCCTCCTGAAGCAGCTGGGAAGGTGAGCAATCACCCGAAAGGTGCTGTGGAAGAGCCCAGGAGTGCAGGTAGCTACCAGCAGCACAGCCTGCAAACCTCATGGGATGCATGGTGTGTGGTGTCTCCTGGGGACACCCTTCCCAGCACAGCAAGGTCACAGGATGGAGCTGGTGGGAGCTGCTGAAGCCTCTCCCACAGTGTGAACTGCAGCAGCGTGGAGGTGCTCACAGACAACCCAGCCTGGTGGCAGTGGCACACAGGAGCTGAGCCTCTAGGGATGAGCCCGGCCCTATGCAGACAGTCTGACACCTTTCTCTGCTCGGATGCAGCCTCTGTTGCCTCCACTCACGTTGCCTGACAGAGGAGTTGGCCTCTGATGCTTCCACATGTGTTAAATTCACTTGAAAGCAGGAGAATAGGAGGGGAAAGAAGGAAGAAACTTAAAACCAGCGGCTCAGTGTTTGGCAGCAATTAGGGAAGCAAACAGAACATGCACCAGGGTGTCTAACACAGCCGTATAGCATAAATCCAAACAGATAATTCCCGGGCAGCACAGAAAGGCTGTTGCTCCAGCATGGAGCCCACAGCCAGAGCCATTCAGCATGCTGGCTGCCCCCAGGGAGAGGGCAGGTGGTGGCAGAGGGGCAGCCCAGGGCCTCAGGAGCCCAATGGGACACTCACAGAAGGAGACAGATGCTGACAAGTCGCCGGACTGAAATGAAGCCAGTGGGAGGTGTTGGCAATGGTTACAACCAGCTCAGACCTAGGCTGGCCCCTGAGGCCAGGCTCAGGGGGGGAGCTGAATGTATTCAGTAACTTTCCCAGTCCTGTCTTGGAAAGCTGAGCCAGGCCCCCCTGCCCCAGGCGCTGAGGCTGCCTGTTTGGCTGACAGAGATCCCAAGCTATGAATGAGCTGGAAAGTCACTTCAAATAGAAAGACAACCAGAGATTCAGGCCTTGTGGGCACAGGCTGGCTCCAGGCAGCAGTAGCAGGTGCTGGGTAAACAGGCTGGCTGTACACAGCCACACCTCTCCTGGGATATGGGCAGTGAAGGGTTTGGGAGGTTCCTACCACCCCAAAAGGAGCAGCACTGTGCCTGGGAGGAGGACACTAGCCTGGAAAGGATAGGCAGGGGGCACAGTCTGGGGAGGGGAGTGGATCCAGTAGCTGGGTATCTCCTCTATCTCTAGCACTACAGGCCAGTGCTGGAATCTGCCCTCCACTGCTGCAGGAAAGTCCCTACCTGCAGCCAAGCAACCCCCAAGCTCTCATGGCCCAGTGATGAGGCCACATCACTCCAATGTACAAATGCAAGTACCACATCCTGCAGAGATCAGAGCTGCCGTGTGCTGGGACACCTAGCACATACCCTGCCCTGCCCCAGGCCCTCCCTCCAACCCACTGAGACAGCAGAGGGACAGGGATATACAAAGCCATCTGCCTTGGAGGTGTCAGTACAGAGACCCTCTGATGTTCCAGCAGCTTCATGAGCACCCCTGTATGCTTTTTGGTCACCTCAAGGCAACAGAAGAGCATAGATTTGGCCTTGCCTCCTCTCTTCCTTGTCTCACTGTTTGCAGATTGTGTGGCTCACAGAATCACAGAATCACAGAACGT
>NW_010193419.1:0-3402 GCF_000695765.1 Mesitornis unicolor
ATATATTTCATACATATACATATGCATTATTTTAGTTGTTCTTCCTGTGATCTCCGGTACACATTCAGGAATACAGGTTAACTATCTGATTTCCAGTAACAAGAGGGCCTGTAACCTTCACAGGTTATTAATTTTCATAAGTTTGCCTTGAACAACTCCAGTGTTGTTAGATTTTATTCTGATATCTGCACAAGCCGATCTCCTTTCTGCAAAACAGAGTGACAAGCAGGACTTGCCTTTGAAATAGAAAAGGGGAAAGAAAAGTCCCATAAAAATTAGCCCCATTCATCTAGCCAGTACATATATATATAAAAAAATATATTTTAGGGGCTAATTTTTATATATATACATATATATATACACACACACATACATATATATATCTATACACACACATATACATATATATATACACACACACATACACATATACATATGTATATACACACACACACACATATACATATATATATATATGCTACATTAATAATTTCTTTTGTAACATTGCTGAAGGACTCAAGGACAGTCTGGTCTTTCAGTTTTTCTTCTTTGAATCATCAGCTATTGGCCACATTTGTGAAAAACCCTGGACCAGGTCTTCCAACAAACCTCTCCCCATTTCCCAGGTGCACATCCAGACCTAAATTCTTGTCTCTCATCTCACTTTATTCTGTATCTTGAGTAGAAACAAATTTAAGGGTTCATTTCATGCAATACGGGCCCATTAGTACTACCAAGAAAATTATAATTTGTCTATGACTTGAGTACACTTTTCTGTTGAAAGTGCAAATTTATATAGATTTAAATAGTCTGTGAGACTGTATTAACATCACAGATACATCAATGGAGCCCTATCTCACCTCCTCTCTTTCCTGATCTTTGAGGAAAACTATTTGAGAAGACATCAAGAAGCCCAGAGCTCCCAGGCTGCTGCAACTGGAGGAATCCAGATAATCTCCAATTTTTTGGGAGTCAAAAAGTCAAGGTGATGCTAATGATGAGAACAGTTTGGGGTTTTTTGAGTGTAGTTTTCAAGGTAAATCTTAGTAACGACTACGCTCAATCCTCATTACTACAAAAGATCAATTCAGCGCCTTCCAGTGGAGCATGAAGTGGCACAGCTCACATCAGCTTTAATACCAAAGAGCAGAAATACAATAAGAAAACAGAAAATTTAGTACTGTAAACTTCTTTTAAACTTGAGCACACATCTCTGGGCTTTTTCTCGTTTCGTTTTTCCTTTTAATTTTTTAAGTTCTCTATATCTTGTTTGTGATGCTGCTCAATAACCCAGCGAAACAAGATAACACATTGCATCTTGCAAAAGAAAAGAACTCTATGAACATGTAAAAAGCAACAAAGGGAGATATTCAAAATATAGCACAGCTCTGTATTTTTATGACCTCTGCCTTTCGGTAATGGGAGATCTTCTACTAAAAAAAAAAAAAACAAACCAAATTTCTAAATCCTTATAGAAATTTGGGTCAGTTTACAAAAAAATTTCAGAATAACCATAGCCAGTAAGTCACAACAGCTCAGAACCACGCACACTATATGGATAATTGTAATATTTGCACAAGGAAGTACTGGAAATAAAACTTGTCCCCCAACTTTTTAACAAATGCATTTTCATTTTCAAGTCTCATCCTATCTTACAAGCTGTGATTTAGCATTCGAGGGAAACATCACTCCCCGCTTGTTCTAAGGATGTATTTTTTCCTGGGCACCTCCTGTTGCCTGTGCTGTTCCATGTTTGCACAAAGTCGTAGGAATCTTATTAGAAAACTGTTTTCCAAAATAACTATGCAGTTCATTGGGCATATTGAATTACAGAGGGGGGAAAAAAAAGCAAATGCAAGAGTCTTTCAGAGCTGGGAATACAGAGACAGCAGCTTCCATCAGCTGCAATATATATAGGAATATATAGATATATATTTAGGTCTGGTAATTCAGTACAAGCAGAACAGAATGTATTTTCTCTACAGGAAGTAAAAAAATCAAAACAAAAGTGAAAAGCTGCTCGGTGTGGTCACAGATTTGCCAAGTATAGTCCTCCAATTTCTGCACATGACTAAGAGAACCCAAAACTTTCAAAGGAAAATAGGAATGACTTTAATACAGTACTTCGGGTACTTTTCTTCTTTTACATTCAACGTCACATGTTATGTCCATTCAGTTCTAATAATCCAAATCAAGACCTATGTTGCTAAAACCATCCATTCCAATTCGATAGGAAAACAGAGCTCTGATTCTTCATGTCCAGAGTGAAGAACCAGTAAACTATATATTTTATTGCTGGGATTTCTTCACTAAATAATCCATGTTGAACACAGAGGGACAGTAAGAGAACCAGACTACAGACCGGGCATTTCCTTCCATGTTTAATATCTCAGGTTTCATTGGCTTTTGCCATAATTGCTCTGTTACCTCTATTTATCTTTTCTGCTTATATCTGGCAATAAAAATGCCATTACTAAGCCACGTGTATTTAGTTTATGAGACATATCTCTCTCTCTCTAAAATATCTGCTTATTCATTACTTTACCCAAGTGAAATACTACGTCACAAAGACGGTCATCTATGACAAACAGTCCCAAGGGTTTAAAATGTTCTGGCACAATATTCATTATAAACAGAAAATTAATGAGGAAACCTGGTTAAAAATTGTCTCCGGTTTCCCAGAGGCTTAAGATTTACATTTTTAAAGTACATGCAAGCTCATTTTGATACGTTACGGTCTTTAGCAATAAACAAGTCACATTCCTTCTCACAAATAGTATTAAATTAATCTTCTGGTGGTTTTGTCATTTTGAATATTATTGTAGTATCTCAACAGACTGCCTAATGCAGCAAACACTGAAACTGTATCACCCTCACAAAACTCTGCTATTCAGGTTAATAGGCCTAGGAATGGTTAGACGTACTGGTCAGGTGTATGTGTGCAGATAGGATTTAAACTCTGATTTTTTTTTAAATGCAAATATATACAAATAGAAAAAAAAGAGAAATAATGAATATATAAATAAAGGGTAAAAAAGAGAATGAATGAATATATAAATTAAGGGTAAATGCTGGGTCATATTTTCCAAGTAAGAAAAAAGTGAAAATAGAGAAGGAAGAAAGGAGTGATTTGCCTTTTTTGATCCTGGTTGTTCAAGCTGTACAGATCATCAAGAGATGCTGCGAACTCCAGCAGAATAAACTAATACATTATTTTTCTTCTAAGATGAGAAGAGCAATGAGGACGATGGTTTTCTGGCTAAATTACTACACGGGCAGTTAGAAAGCCTAATCATACCATAATCCTACTTTAGGAAAAATAATTCATCATTCTCTCAAAAGACAATAAAACAAACTCCAGTAAAATACATGAATAATTTCAGCCTTGCTAGGAACAAGTCC